>NW_015505825.1:617738-623727 GCF_001515645.1 Sinocyclocheilus grahami
TGTATGTGTGTGTGTGTGTGTGTGTGTGTGTATGTGTATGTTAGCTCAGTTTATGTGTTTATGTTGGATGTTAGACTAGTTTAAGTGTTTATGTAGTTAATAAAGCCTTACTTGTATCACACTTGACGTGGTTCATTGTTTGCTTATAACTGGAGTCACTTAATCATGCAGATTTATGCTACAAGCTTTTGTAGAATTGTACAGTAAGAAAGTTATTTCCCTTAACCAGGAAATTAACATTCTTAGAATTGACAAGACAGTTGACCCTGAGAGGTAGCTAAATATCTACAGCGGATCTAAAATATTCATAATTAATTATAAGTAGTTATGGTTATTCATAATTCCCATGAGCTGATTCGTTACAACATTAATAACCTGTGAAAGTTAACCTTGATGTAAAGAACCATTTATTAATGAGTTACAAACTTTAGCAACCCATGAAAGTGAAACTTAATGTAAAGTGAACAACTGTAAACCATTTATTAATGAGTTATGAACATCAATAGCATGTGAATGTGAACCTTAAAGTAAAGTGGACACAAAAAAATATTTGTTTGTTATTAATGCACACACAGAAGAGAGGTTTTATTTTCCTGGTGAAATGTATTTTATTGTTGATGCACTATATCAGTAAACACTACTTGAAACAACATTACTGAGCATAACTGCACACGAAATGTGGCTTATACAAATCACATTATACAATTAAGAAAAACATTACATAGAAAAAAAAACATTATCGTTATCTTGCATTTATCAATTATTTTTGTAGATGTGATGCTTAGTTATAATTTGACCGAATACTTGATTTTTCTGAATTGTTCAATTTAAGTTTACTGGTATAAGTCCGTTTTTTGTGTGTGTGAAGTTATGCTCAGTAATGTTCCAGTGTGCTGTAAAAGAAAAGATTAATCTTTTTGTTTCAAGTTTAAAGTTGTTTACTGATATAGTGCAACAACAATAAAACACATTTCATCAGAAAAATACCAACTTTTTCTATGTGTAATAATCAATAAATAAATGATTAGTGTGTCCAATTTAAGGTGCATTTTGACAGGTTACTAACATTTATAACTCAATAAGTGGTTCACAGGTGTTTACATTAAGGTTCACTTTCACAG
This sequence comes from Sinocyclocheilus grahami, assembly GCF_001515645.1. NCBI lineage: Eukaryota > Metazoa > Chordata > Actinopteri > Cypriniformes > Cyprinidae > Sinocyclocheilus > Sinocyclocheilus grahami. The sequence goes on from NW_015505825.1 coordinate 618,860, forward strand.
GTTATTAACATTTATTACTCATTAATGCATGGTTCAAAGCTGTCCACTTTACATTAAGATTCACTTTCACAGCTTACTAACGTTTATAACTAATTAATGAAAAGTTCATTAAAGTGGTTCACAGGTGTTCACTTTACATTGAGGCTCACAAGTAACTAATATTGGATTAGTTAACATTTTTATTAACATTTTCATTATTAATATCTCACGAGTCATGATATATAAATGGAAAAAAAACGCAACACCCTCCAGTCCGGCTATTATAGTCTATTTTTGCTGCATCATGAACTAGATCAGGAATATACACTGAACAAAATTATAAACGCAACACTTTTGTTTTTACCCCCATTTGTCATGAGCTGAACTCAAAGATCTAAGACTTTTTCTATGTACACAAAAGGCCTATTTCTCTCAAATATCGTTCACAAATCTGTCTAAATCTGTGTTAGTGAGCACTTCTCCTTTGCCGAGATAATCCATCCACCTCACAGGTGTGGCATATCAAGATGCTGATTAGACAGCATGATTATTGCACAGGTGTGCCTTAGGCTGGCCACAATAAAAGGCCACTCTAAAATGTGCAGTTTTATCACACAGCACAATGCCACAGATGTCGCAAGTTTTGAGGGAGCGTGCAATTGTCATGCTGACTGCAGGAGTGTCCACCAGAGCTGTTGCCCATGAATTGAATGTTAATTTCTCTACCATAAACCAGTGTTGTGAACCTTAAATCCAACTTGGTGTTTCGGCTGAGCATCACTATACTGGAGCTGTTTTTTTTGCATTCAATGCATTACAGACATGTTATTATCAAATTTCCTTCCATGGAGGGTGACCGTTTAGCTAATGTTCTCATTGGTTTTAGTTGGACTTTCTGTGCATGATTCTACCTGTTTACCTGTCTACCGATTACCTGGATTAACTACTTTGCTTTGGTTGCCTGACTGGACTGATGTTTGTGTTTGGACCTTTTGCCTGCCTGCTCACCTTTGCCTTTTGGATTAACGCTGTATATGTTGATGGATTGGACTGCTATTTTGTTTTTGACCCTTTGCCTATCTTCACATTCCTGTCTATTGAAACTGCTCTTAATAAACTCCCGCATATGGATTCTAACTCGGCCTCAGCCTCCTGGTTACAATATGCTGCACACACATAAATAAAATTATCTAAAACAACAGGTACAACACTATGCAAACACAATATGAGTGGGCACAGATACATTTATAATTCCCAATGAACAGATGAAACATTGTGGATGAGGTGCTTCTGTAGTTTGATTTTCATAGTTCTATGCACTTTATAGAATATTTCTCTACACATATATATATATTTTGTATTTCAAGAATGTGATTTCCAAGTTATGGAATGTCATTTGACATTTATTTTGAGTTTACTGTCAGTATGGGTCACTGTTTACACACTGTCTTCTTTGCTTGTGTGGATTGTTATTTTAAAAAGCAACCCCCAAAGGCCATTTTTGGCCCAGGACAAGTCCTGCCTTGGTAATGTTGTCACACAGCAGAAGTCACAACTGATCCAGATAATGGCGGCAAATTGAAGATGCCCTGAGAATGTCCAGGAGCTTAATTTTCATTCATTGCAGCCTCTGTACGAGCTCACATTGGCTATGTTCACACAAGCAATATGGTTGGCAGTCCTTGTATCCGTAATACGGTTGTGTTCATTCAAAGTTTAGTTATTTAGTGGAATGACAATAACAGAACCCACGCATTCTATAACCGAACTCACACCTGTACATTTTCAGACTCACAAGTCACAACGGTATTTTCTGGAAAAAGCCCTGAAATCTGCAGGATGGTATCTCTCCAGGAGCAGGGCTGGAGACCCCTGGTTTAGATCCAGTCACTTTCAGGGATGAAATCATGCTTCAGTTAAACTTTTGTCTTGTCGAATGTGATAAGCAGTTTTGGACGTTGTCATCTTTGATGTCGTTATGGTTATAGGTGATAGTCACAAACAGATTACGGGCTTGACTCCTATATTACACATTCATACAGACAGTATTTGAGCCTCTATATTGTAAGCTGCTGTGTAAGCATGCACATTTCAAGACTCACAACTATAAGTAATTGAGGTTGTCAATCCCAAACACTGACTGTGTGAACGTAGCCTATACTGTATGCAAACAAAACAGGAGTGAGCACAGGTATATTTATAGTTCTCTATGAACAGATGAAACAAAGTGAATGAGGTACTTTTGGTGGCTGCTGGCATCAAATGTAGCAATTCTTATTTTGCAGGCTGTACCATCAAACCAGGTATGACAATGCCTTTAATCATTATTCCTATACTGAATTTAACAGTAAAATTGCAAGATGTATTACAAGATTTGGTCCAGAGGTAAGTCCGTCTCTCCAGACTTACTACAGTATACTATGTGCTATCTCAAATTTAAATGAAATGGACAAAAACGACGAGTATTTTATAAATGACAAACTCATTGTTTTCTGTTTGCCCAGTTCTCTACAACCATGTGCAATTCTTCCTTCATAATCAACAATTCAATCTTATTTAGCAGTGGAGATGTAAGTTGGTTTTGCATGTGTCAGGAACATTTTGGCCTTGCTGTCTTTATTTTCACTTCAGTACTGTGCTTCATTGTGGGAATGCCGATGCATTGCTGGACTCTCTGGGTGTTTCTCCGGGGGAACTTTAAACCAAACATGGTGTTTCCACTGAACGTCACTATACTGGAGCTGATTTTTTGCATCCAGTGCATTGGAGACTTCATTGATTTCAAATATTCAACAAGAGTGAGCTACAACTTATCTACCTTTCTCATTGGTCTCAGCTGGACTTTCAGACCTCTTATCCAGGTGTGCATGTGTATTGAACAATATCTGGCAGTGATTCATCCAGTAACATTCCTGAGATTTAAGGCCATCCAGTACAGGACTGCATTGGCGGCAGCAGCTTGGCTATTTGCAGTGGGCAACAGCTCAAGGCTCGTTTTCATCAGGATTGACTTTTTTCGAGATCATGTATACTTTTTTGTTTTTTGCGTTGCAGTGATAACAACCTGTTTTTGCTCTGTCTCTGTCCTTTGTGCCCTGGAGCGCCCAGGACCAGGTGATCAAAATAACGTAGAAATGACAGAGAAAGACAGACACAATAAAACCAACAGGGGCAGAGCTATTGAGAACCAGCAAAAAAAGAAGGCCTTCAGAATCATCTGTCATATTTTAGCGTCTATCCTGGTTTGTTATTTGCCTTTAGTAGTAGCTTATGCCATGTGCATAGCTGATATAGTCAGTAAACACATATTTGTATGTGAAGTTGTCCCACCTATTCTCTCCATCACTGTAATTACTGTATTAATTTCACCACTATACAGGATGTATTGTGAAGGCCATCTGAAACACATTATGTGCTTTTCAAAGCTTAGGGGACATTTACACGACACCATTTTTACCTAAAAATGGAAAACTTTTCATGTGTTTTGGACATTCATTTAGACAAGAACAGCATCTTGGATTGCTGAAAATGCACCTTTTTGAAAAATTTGTGAAAATTGTGATCATGCGCATGTCTACATATGTGCACAGGCACGTAGTGTCTCCGTGACACTGTCAACTACTGGCCTGGCATGCAAAATACAGCATTTTTAGTTGTTTTCACAGATCTGTGTAAACAGGGATCATTTTGACAATGTTGTCGTCTGTATGCAAAAGGAATATAATTGTTGGGAGTATGAGGGTAGTGGTGGTGTCGTGCAAATTTACCCTTAGAAGACAAATGAAAGGAAACTGAGAATCTAATCGAGGTTTAAGGATTATTTAATTTTACATTTCTTCAAATGGATGTGACAGTGTAATAGTGTAATATATATGTGTGTGTGTGTAATTACAGTCTTTTTGACATAATTGGTATGCGTCTTTTGTGCATTTTAATAAAATAACTAGTTTTGTTAAAAGATGTTACCCCTGTTCTTTCACATTGGAAAATTATGTGTAATTACTATGCATTTGATGAATTCAAACAAACGGAAAATATAACAAAACCCATACAGAGGCTTGAATTTAGATTTAGTTCGAACGGTTTTAATGAAAGCAACAAATATGTCAATGAAAATATAAGTCAACAGCTGAAATGAATGGCACATTTTACTATCAACTTTGTATATATTTTTTCCCCCATTGAATCAGCGAGGCTGCTTTGCAAATCTTAGCATTTTATTTTATAGTGACCTCATGACACGCTGCTTTTAGATGTTCACCTGGCGAAACACCTGGCGAAAACATGCAAAACTCTATTGCTACTGAAATTTGGTGTTCAACCATGCCTGTCTACAATAACATTCTAAAAGGTCCGAATTTTCTATTCAAATACTGCATTAAAATTAGTTTAGACCATTTCATATACTGTTGAAACTATCACTCATAAACACACATTATAAAATGAGTTAATACAGTAGGAGCAGTCCTCAAACACAGTATGAATGGATACAGGAGCATTTATAGTTTCTGATGAACATATGCAACATGATGGATAAGACACTTTCTGTTGCGTCTGTAATCCTTATTTTCATTTTAAAGGGGTCCTATTATGCTTTTTCACTTTTTCAACTGTAGTTAGTCTGTAATGTTGCTGTTTGAGCATAAAAAAGATCTGCAAAGTTACAAAGCTCAAAGTCCACTTCAAAAGGAGATATTTTATTTAACAGAAATCACTTTTCAAAAACTACGACGAACGACTCGTTTGGACTACAACGCATATTTTCTGGGACTTGTGATATCACAAATATCGACGAATGGGACGAGACCTGGTTGAGCTGCACTAGAGAAGGCAACGAGTGTTATCACTATGTCGGAAACACACTAGCTTTCCCAAGGCAGACGAACTTA
>NW_015505825.1:626710-629320 GCF_001515645.1 Sinocyclocheilus grahami
AGAGTTTAAATTTACTTTACCTGTTTTTGCTGCTCATAAAATATTATGACAAACTCATTGTTTTCTGTTTGCCCAGTTCTCTACAACCATGTGCAATTCTTCCTTCATAATCAACAATTCAATCTTATTTAGCAGTGGAGATGTAAGTTGGTTTTGCATGTGTCAGGAACATTTTGGCCTTGCTGTCTTTATTTTCACTTCAGTACTGTGCTTCATTGTGGGAATGCCGATGCATTGCTGGACTCTCTGGGTGTTTCTCCGGGGGAACTTTAAACCAAACATGGTGTTTCCACTGAACGTCACTATACTGGAGCTGATTTTTTGCATCCAGTGCATTGGAGACTTCATTGATTTCAAATATTCAACAAGAGTGAGCTACAACTTATCTACCTTTCTCATTGGTCTCAGCTGGACTTTCAGACCTCTTATCCAGGTGTGCATGTGTATTGAACAATATCTGGCAGTGATTCATCCAGTAACATTCCTGAGATTTAAGGCCATCCAGTACAGGACTGCATTGGCGGCAGCAGCTTGGCTATTTGCAGTGGGCAACAGCTCAAGGCTCGTTTTCATCAGGATTGACTTTTTTCGAGATCATGTATACTTTTTTGTTTTTTGCATTGCAGTGATAACGACCTGTTTTTGCTCTGTCTCTGTCCTTTGTGCCCTGGAGCGCCCAGGACCAGGTGATCAAAATAACGTAGAAATGACAGAGAAAGACAGACACAATAAAACCAACAGGGGCAGAGCTATTGAGAACCAGCAAAAAAAGAAGGCCTTCAGAATCATCTGTCATATTTTAGCGTCTATCCTGGTTTGTTATTTGCCTTTAGTAGTAGCTTATGCCATGTGCATAGCTGATATAGTCAGTAAACACATATTTGTATGTGAAGTTGTCCCACCTATTCTCTCCATCACTGTAATTACTGTATTAATTTCGCCACTATACAGGATGTATTGTGAAGGCCATCTGAAACACATTATGTGCTTTTCAAAGCTTAGGGGACATTTACACGACACCATTTTTACCTAAAAATGGAAAACTTTTCATGTGTTTTGGACATTCATTTAGACAAGAACAGCATCTTGGATGGCTGAAAATGCACCTTTTTGAAAACGGTTTTTTTTTTAATGATACCACTATCGTCTAAACTACAAAAATTGGTGAAAATTGTGATCATGCGCATGTCTACATATGTCTACATATGTCTACATATGTGCACAGGCACGTAGTGTCTCCGTGACACTGTCAACTACTGGCCTGGCATGCAAAATACAGCATTTTTAGTTGTTTTCACAGATCTGTGTAAACAGGGATCATTTTGACAATGTTGTCGTCTGTATGCAAAAGGAATATAATTGTTGGGAGTATGAGGGTAGTGGTGGTGTCGTGCAAATTTACCCTTAGAAGACAAATGAAAGGAAACTGAGAATCTAATCGAGGTTTAAGGATTATTTAATTTTACATTTCTTCAAATGGATGTGACATAGTGTAATAGTGTAATATATATGTGTGTGTGTGTGATTACAGTCTTTTTGACATAATTGGTATGCGTCTTTTGTGCATTTTAATAAAATAACTAGTTTTGTTAAAAGATGTTACCCCTGTTCTTTCACATTGGAAAATTATGTGTAATTACTATGCATTTGATGAATTCAAACAAACGGAAAATATAACAAAACCCATACAGAGGCTTGAATTTAGATTTAGTTCGAACGGTTTTAATGAAAGCAACAAATATGTCAATGAAAATATAAGTCAACAGCTGAAATGAATGGCACATTTTACTATCAACTTTGTATATATTTTTTCCCCCATTGAATCAGCGAGGCTGCTTTGCAAATCTTAGCATTTTATTTTATAGTGACCTCATGACACGCTGCTTTTAGATGTTCACCTGGCGAAACACCTGGCGAAAACATGCAAAACTCTATTGCTACTGAAATTTGGTGTTCAACCATGCCTGTCTACAATAACATTCTAAAAGGTCCGAATTTTCTATTCAAATACTGCATTAAAATTAGTTTAGACCATTTCATATACTGTTGAAACTATCACTCATAAACACACATTATAAAATGAGTTAATACAGTAGGAGCAGTCCTCAAACACAGTATGAATGGATACAGGAGCATTTATAGTTTCTGATGAACATATGCAACATGATGGATAAGACACTTTCTGTTGCGTCTGTAATCCTTATTTTCATTTTAAAGGTCAAACAACCTAGTATGAGAGCCTGTTCTAGTACACCCTCAAAACAAAATCAAGACTTTGTAAAAGAGCATAATAGGACCCCTTTAAGAGGAAAATTCATGCCATTTGTCACATAGAGAGAGCGTGATTAGTAATTTACAAAAATACAGGTTTCTAAATGTATTTTATTTTTATTTATTTATTTAGTCATTTATCAGACGCTTTTATCCAAAGCGACTTACAAATTAGGACAACAGAAGCAATCAATTGTAGTATTAAAACAACTAAAAACAGATCCAAAACTAAAAGCTAAAACTTTATAAATACTACCTATACACATTTTAAAAATAAAGAGATTAAATAAAAATGACAAATGCATACAACAACATTTCAAAACTTAACATTTAAATGAA
>NW_015505825.1:630273-642115 GCF_001515645.1 Sinocyclocheilus grahami
ACGATGGCTGCCGCGGTAAACTAAGCTTTTTTATACCCTTCTAACAAAATACTACATTAATTCAGCTGGACACACTTTCCTTATTTTCTCCACAACAAATGGCCAAGCAAGCGCAGACACTGACAAGATACGCAATACAGAACGAGACCAAACGCGATGTTAATTAAGTTAGTTAAATTAAATGAAAATAAATGCAACCAAATTTATTTAATTTATTAAATTGGGATAATTAAACTAATTCAAGTCTCAATGTTGCACAAGTCTCAAACAGAAGCACTAGGGGACCATGGAGTTGACTATGGTCAGCCAGGGGCAGATTTAAAAATATACTTTCAATTTGCAGCATACAGACTAATATTATCACTTACCTGAAGGAGTGCTTACCCTTTTACTATTACTGTCACGGCAGAGAAGAGTCAGGATCCAAGTGCGAGTGCAAAAAGGGAAGGTTTATTTGTAATCACAAACAACGGAGACAACAAAGATAATCCTCGGGTCCAGGTCCGAATCAGAGCTCCACAGAGAAATCCCTTCCTCCACTGCGTTTGACCAAACCAAGGAGAAGGCTGAAGATCTGTACCCTGACTGAGCGAGAACTGGAAACAGAGACTGACAAGGAGACAGGAACATGAGGATAACGAACCGACAAACACACATTGAACAGAGTGCCCTATATAGGACTCGTTAACGAGTTGCAGCTGGCGCGCTCTGATTGAGCGCCAGCTGCAAACACTAATGAATGACGTACGCACAACAACCACATGACAAGACACAGAAAGACCGTCCGGACCCATGGACCGTGACAATTACCTGCCTTCTACTCCAGCAATTTCCATCCGTTTCTATTCCAGTTATCATCTGCATACTTCTATGGACTCCTGTCTTACCTTGTGTTTCTCCTCCTTGTTCACCTGTTTGTGAGTTTCTGTGCATAAGACTGTTCATGTTATCCTTACTGCATTGACTCTCTCATTAAAATAGATGCTTAGGATAAACTTATTGGATGCACTTCTGAATCATCTGTTTTTGCAAAGATAGCAAATCACCTATCAAACAGGCCTTTTGTGATTATTGAATTTTTAAATGTATTTTATATAATTTTTCAATTTAATCTTTTAATAATAACTTACAGTTGATGTCAAAAGTTTACATACACCTTGCAGAATCTGCAAAATTTTAATTATTTTACCAACATAAGAGAGATCATACAAAATGCACGTTGTTTTTTATTTAGTACAGACCTGAATAAGATATTTCACATAAAAGACGTTTACATATAGTGCACAAGAGAAAATAATCGTTGAATTTATAAAAATGACCCCGTTCAAAAGTTTACATACACTTGATTCTTAATACCGTGTTGTTACCTGAATGATCTACAGCTGTTTTTTTTTGGTTAGTGACAGTTGTTCATGAGTCCCTGGTTTGTCCTGAACAGTTAAACTACCTGCTGTTCTTCAGAAAAATCATTCAGGTTCAGCATTTTTGTGTATTTGAACCCTTTCCAACAATGACTGTATGATTTTGAGATCCATCTTTTCACACTGAGGACAACTGAGGGACTCATATGCAACTATTACAGAAGGTTCAAACGCTCACTGATGCTCCAGAAAGAAACACAATGCATTAAGAGCAGGGGGTGAAAACTTTTTGAATATGAAGATCACGGTAAATGTAACTTATTTTGTCTTCTGAGAAACATGCAAGCATCTTCTGTAGCTTCTGAAGGGCAGTACTAAATGAAAAATGTATGATATTTAGGCAAAATAAGAAAAAAATGACACATCTTCATTCTGTTCAAAAGTTTAAGCAGCACAACTGTTTCCAACGAATGATTTCAGAAATGAAACTTAATGATGCTGAAAATCCAGCTTTGCATCACAGGAATAAATTATATGTTAACGTATTTGTCACGAATCATGTCCATGGACTTCCACATGCAAGTATCTTCTGTAGCTTCTGAAGGGCAGTACTAAATGAAAAATGTATGATATTTAGGCAAAATAAGAAAAAAAAAAAATCTTCATTCTGTTCAAAAGTTTAAGCAGCACAACTGTTTCCAACGAATGATTTCAGAAATGAAACTTAATGATGCTGAAAATCCAGCTTTGCATCACAGGAATAAATTATATGTTAACGTATTTGTCACGAATCATGTCCATGGACTTCCGTCCGATCGCCACCAGAGGTCACTGATCCATCATATTGACTCTCTCACTACACAGACTGTTACACGTCACCACGGACTACATTTCCCATCATCCATTGCACTGATTGAACACAGCTGTAACCAATCACACACCCTACATAAGCCATGGACTTCCTCGCTCTCACTGCCGAGTATTGTATGTGCATATCGCTAGTCAGTGATAGCTACGTTACGGAGCCTGCTTTGAGTTGCCTAGTCTTAGCTTAGTCTTGGCTTGTCTGTTTTCTCTGTTCTGATCATTGCCTGTGTATTTCGGATTACCCCTTCGTCTCGCCCTGTTTGGATACTGTATACCCCTCGCCTGGATCATCGCCTGTGTTTCGGAATTACCCTTTTGATTACCCTGTTTGGACTTTGTTCGCCGGGGATCGACCCCACGCCCGTTCACTGGACTATTCTTGTGTCTTGCCCTCAATGTATCTGTTTGCCATCGTCTGACCCTCGCCTGTGTTGACCACGTCCTTAAATAAAGCTTGCGAATGGATCCGCATGTCCCACGTCTTGTTTGCCCGTAACAGTATTAAGATAGAAAATCATTATTTTAAATTGCAATAATGTTTCATAATTTTTTCAGTATTTTTGATCAAATAAATGCAGCTTTGAGTAGCAGAAGAAACTTCTTTGATAAACATTATAATAAACATAGTTTACAAAAGTGATAGATCTTTAACTTTTTCCAAATTGTCACGATACATACAAACAACCATTGTAATAAAACATCGCCAGATTCATGTTCATCTGTTTGGGTGAAAACTGAAGGCTTTCAGCACCACTCAATGGACATTTCACTTCAAAAGTGTAGGAAAACATGCAAGAAGCAACGTAATATAATTTTGCAGAAATGTCTTCACAGGGACGTTCTTCCTGGGCTTGCTACAAATATCTGTAAACGTTCTCTTTCAAAGAGGGAAAAATACATAAGTGTAAATGATTAGTTTAAACTCAAGAAAGCCACCACATTTTTCTCAATAAATGTTAAAGCAATGAATCCTGCTGAGACAATGAGAGTGTCATGATCCAAACATTGTGTGTGTCTTCTCCAGTCCTGGATGTTTGTAATTGATCTCTCAACATACAAACCATGAGTATTTCCCCTTGGGTTGTAACGACAGTATGGAACAAGCCCCTGGAGCAGGTCCTACTCAAATACATTTGAGCCCAGTTCCTCAATACACACAATACTGCTGTTCTGAGTTTTACAAAATAACACACTGCATGTTCAGGTAAGGCACTTTACGCAGTATATCTGTTAGTAGAGTGTTGCCAAGGGCAATAAGTCATTCTCCATCTGAGGAGAGGATATGGTGCGTATGAAAACTGGGCAGCTCAAACCTGGCTTCCTTTTGGTCTTTAGAGTCAGTTCATAAGGAAATACAAGAAACCGAAGCCTTCAATTGGGCCTCAGAATTATTATGTCAGCTTTCTATAAGACATTATATGAGCCCAAGAGAAAAATTCATAAGCTTCTAATTTACACTGATGAAAATACCAAACTGAAGCCATACAAAACTCACTTATAAAGACGTAGCATTATTTCTATGATATAGCAGTTCTAAAATAAAGAATTTAATTTCGAATTTTGTGCCCAGATATTTTGTTTGATCAAGCCCTTGTAACAAAACTGGCTTTTGGACAATGTTGCAAAATGGAATTCCATGCAACAAACAGACACATGGAGTTATGAAAAATATCAGCATTCTTAGAATGTGACATGTACAATCAAATTAGGGCATAGTGCTAACTGTTAAATTGTATAAAAAGACTATAAAGGCCTTAAAATATGACGTCTTTGCCATGTATTTTAGCTGAACAAATTGTAAATGCACTAACTTTATTTTTTCATTCCTTTGCTAGGATTTTTTCTAACAATTTTCTGCACATTGAATAGAGCAAAGACTAATGAGAGAGCCCATAAAGCAGACCAAAAAAAGTAAGGCAATAACGTAAAATGACCTTATTTTCATAAAGTCACGTGGACTGTTATTTCTCAGCACTCCTGAACAGATGTGGAAACAAGCATGGGTTACATGTGCTGTACATAATAAAGCCCTTTGCCATGCATATGAACTGTAATATCATCAGTCAGATGTGTGTAGAGCCGTGTCAGGCTGCCCCACTTTACTAGTAAACCCTCTATCCCATACATGCATATTTGCGTGCGTGAGGGGATGCAGGGAGTTAAAACACTGAAAAAGCGATAAAAACCATCAAAGAGAAGACACACTCTGCTACTTCAGACCTGCACTGACACTTAGTGGTGAAATCTGTGAGCGTTAGCATATACTCAGTGTTTTCTAAATTACATTTATGCCTGTAAGAAAAATAACAAACTAGAGAAATAAAGTCAGTCAGGACAAACTTTGATGTTGGCTGGACAAATCCCTGTCTGAAAGTTGTTCAAATAGATCCAGTAAGAAAAAGTGAAAGCTAACCAGCTAGGCACTGATAACATGATTTAACATTTTGCCTGCATTCTTTTAACATGTTATTCAAATAGTTTAGCATGTTGCTAGCATGTTTTGACATGTTACTAGTTATTGCTAACATGTTTTAGCATTTTGAAGAATATTTTAGGATTTGGCTAATGAAATTTAGTATGTTGCTAGCATGTTTTAGCATTTTGTTGTTTGTGTGCTAGAATATTTTAACATTAGCATGTTTTAACAAGTTGTTAACGTTTCTAGCATGTTTTAGCACAGTGTTAACATTTTTCAACATTTTGCTAGCATGTTGTGAGCATGTCACATTGCAAGCATGTTTCTAACACATTTTACCATGTTGATTCCATGTTTTAACATGTTCATAGCATGATTTTACATGTTGCCAGCAGGATTTAATACATTGTAAGCATGATTTGGCATGTTTACAACATGTTTTACCTGTTGCTAGCTTGTTTTTAACATGTTGCAAACATGATTAAACATGTTTCTAACATTGTAGAAATTGTTCAAGACATTGTAAGCAAGATTGAACATGTTGCTAGCATGTTTTAACATGTTGTTAGCAGTACTGATTCTAACATGTTTCTTGCATTGCAACAACAATTTGTTTAACATGTTTTAGCACTGTGCAAGCATGTTTTAACACAATATGATGCTCGCATGTTTTGGCACCCTGCTAACATGTCCAAAGCTAATTACTATGCTTTGCTGGTGATACGACGGTTTCAAATTTGGTCTCAGGAGAAGCAGCAGCAGTAGTTTAAATAGTAGATGTTGGATTTGTTGACTTTTTGTTTGGAATGAACTCAAACATTTCTCATCAAATGTTCTCCAGATTATCTGAGCTGTGCTAACTTTCATAGTGATAAAAATGAATGTATGTCAGCCAGCAGTCAGCTTATATTTTCACCATAGAATTTTATAAGAAACATCTAAAATGAACCAATAACTCTTGAGCTATGAAAGAGCAAACTCTGAGCAATAAAACCTCGCTGGGTGTGCGTGTCATGAGAAACAAAACAGTGGAAAGATATGCTCTGTCCATAAGTGCGCTTATTGCAGATACTTTTCTTCACCTTTTAACCTTGTGAATGGATCGCTTAAACGTGGTTATGATGTCATCGCTCATGCATGTTGTCAGCACTGCCTTTCTGAGGTCCAGGTCAGGAAACCTTCCTACTGATTAAGAGTGAAGGAGAGTAAAAGTCTTTAAGCCACCACTGATGAGATAGTTCAGTCTGAGAGGCTGGTTTTCAAGAGTAATATGCTTAAATTAGTTTTATAAAGAGCAGAACTTTATTTCCAGTATGTCAGTTACCTACGAAGCTTTTAAAAAAAGAGTGCCGTGATACATAACAGCTTTAATAGCTGTGTGTTTTATTAGCTGTTACTTCCTGAAGTCTGCTTCTCCTGATCCTTATGTTTTCAGACTTACAGAGTTGCCTTTTCATATTAATGTTTTAGCAGTACAGATACCGCCAGAGAATCAGCTCAATTTTGGATGACCAAAATGGAAAAAAAAAAAAAATAGTTATGGCAGATTTAATGCAGTTCACTTGATTGTATTTTGACTACTTCTCTCTCTCCCCTTCTCTTCAAATTTAGGGTTGTTAATGGATTGCAGGACTTCCTGAGTTGTCGTCTCTCATTCTAACACAGGCCAGATGTGGATGAGTATTCCCTGATTTTCACTGAGGTCGTCAGCAAACCGTTTCAGACTGTTCATAATGTTCTCAAAATTTTGCAAGCTGATGACTGTGCACCATAGATATGTTATATAGTCAATCGATGAACAGAATTCTGCTGTTTTCAGCTTTTTCAAAAACCTTCAGATGGTGATAATTTTATTTTACAGACAAAAAAAGAGAAAATACTCTGGTCTGTGATATCATAAATACATAATGATTTTCGTATGAGATTTCCGTGCCTTAGTTACTTCAGCAATGACTTTAACTACTGCAAAAATTAATGAACTTGCATGTCAAGGAAATCTAGTCTTCATTATGAGAATGACTGGAAACAACTGCAAGTTTTCCATTTGTATTGAAGTGGTCTTTAACGCTACACTCTTAAAAATAAAGGTGCTTCAAAAGGTTCTTCAAGCGATGCCATAGAAGAACCATTTTTGGTTTCACAAAGAACCATTCAGTCAAAGGTTCTTTAAAGAACCATCTCTTTCTTACCTTATTATAATCTGAAGAACCTTCTTTCACCACAAAGAACCTTTTGTGAAACAGAAAGGTTCTTCAGATGTTAAAGGTTCTTTATGGAACCATTTAGACAAAAAGGTTCTTCTATGGCATCATGAAGCACCTTTATTTTTAAGAGTGTAGAGTGGGAATTTGTTCAATACTATAATATTCCTGTTACATTCAGCAAAAGCATCTGTTACTAAATGAATCTTAATAGCAAAACAAAGTGAAGTCGTAGACAATCTAAAACAGATCTTTCATTGTTTTATTTAATTTCGACGGTTATTTTAGGACTCTGTGTACTTTTTATTTATGTCTGTCAATGAAATGTATGTTTGGTTTTCCACAGTCTCATCTTCTTCTTCTTGGACAACAAAAACATAGAGGACTGAATGTTTGGAATTAGAAAAGCCTTCGGTCATTAGTCTGAAATCAAGTGGAGGATGCAGAATGAAAGAGGTTGTTGAATCATATATTCCATTTGGTTCAGACATCAAATCTATTGGCTGCATTTTTGAATTCTGGTCACTGAAGACCAAAGTAACTTAGGACTAATGAAGGAGGAGACAAAAGTATGATGGCAATGTCAAAAAGTGTGAAAACTGTTTAGATATTCTGAAAAAAGGAAATTGTCAGATCACGTTGAAATATATGTGCATTTGTCAACAAGTCATATTGTACTGTACTGTATCAGTGAGGTATTTGGGTTACACTTTACTTGAAGGGGTGTGCATAAGACTGACATGACACCTACATAATCATAACATGACACATGTCATGAATATGAAGGGTTTTTATGCATGTTTATGACAACTGTCATTAAGTGTTATGAAGTGTACTCAGTTATGTAATTTTTAATGCAGAGATGACATTGTTTGAGATGTCTTTGCAAACAATGGTTAGGTCAAATAATGTCATATTTGCATTAAAAATGATTGAGCGAATGACACTTAATGACAGTTGTCATAAACATGCATAAAACCTCATTCATATTCATGATATGTGTCATGTCATGATTATGAAGGTGCCATGTCAGTCTTATGCACACCCCTTCAAGTAAAGTGTTACCGGAATTTGTAGCACAAACAATGTGGGATGAGTTATGCTCCAAAGTTTTATACTTAGCTCTAACCTCAGGACATATGCAAGAACAAGAAAGCTGAATGTGGAAAAGTGTAAACATCTTTTGCTTTTCATTTAAAAAGCCAGCCGTGTGTTGTACTTTGCTTAGTTTTATATAAAGCAGCAAATGTCTGACCTAATAGTTTTTCCTGAAAAATGAAAATAACATGATAGTTGTTAAAAGGTGTGAAAAACGGAGTCACAGCTTTGGCTGATGCACAGAACATGTGTGAACAGACTTTAACCTGTTCTGAGAAATTTCCCTCAGCACCTCATAAAGTGGATGAATCAGAGGAGACATGGGCACTGCTGACTCGACACTTCTCGCCATTGTTGTGGCTGAAAGCTGACGACATGTGACTCGCCGGTTAACTAATGGAAAATAAAGACTGTGGGCTATATCTGGAAAGTGTTTGGGAAGCTCAGAGCAAGAGTGGAAAAGCCCAGGGCTGCCTGTGGTCTCTGCAGGTATGCGCTACAGATCTCATTGCAGCACGTTTACTCATGCAGGAGTGTTTCATAGGCTTGAAAACAGCTGTTAGCGCACAGGCATTCCTGGACAGTTACGTAACCTAGCACAGAAGCGTGTATTACACCACTTAAAGTTAATTGGGTAGGTGAGGTGGGCCTATTTAAGCCCACTTCATACTGAATAATTGCTTTAAAATGAATTAGACACATTTGTTTTGCAGCTGTAACTGAGCAATAGAGACCAAAATGAACATATAAAAAGCAAGCACACACATACAAACGTCAAATCAACATGTAGAATATCTACTATGCTTTTTGTATTTATCATATTAACTAGAAACATGTTCCATTATTGTTCTACAACTGCAATATGTCACAATACAGTTTAAAATCTAACAAACTTTTTGTTGAAAATTTTGCTTCTGCAGTAATACATTCCAACTAAGTAGGATACATTTCTTATCCGGCACATAAACTAAGATGGAAACACTTTTACCGAATAAATTCCTTAATGCGCATAAAAAAAGACATGTGACGTTGCGATGGGACCACACATAAAACTGGACCAACCAACAGACCGATCTCATTGCACAGCATCTGAAATGCTAGTTTTGTCATTCTACTAATTAACTCCAAGAACTGCGTTCCCAAACAGCAGACTCCGAAAATAAGACAACATGACCGCATTTCGTCTGTGTGCTCTGAAGCTCGTAATTTATTGTATACACAAATTATTATATACAGTGCCTTCTTCTACTGCAGCAAATGTAGTTTTTCTTTGTGATATTTAGCGCAAGTTAATCAGGAAGTGTCGATTTTGTTCTCTTCAACTCCCTGGATGGAAACGGTGCTTTATTCGCAAATGTTTTATGCAATATTCCAATTTTGCACATAAGTTTAATACGTAACTTTGGAAGGAAACATAGCTATTGAAATATGCATCAATACAATGAATTCCTATCAACACAACAGTTGTTAATAAATAAACACAATTCTGCTTAAATGTTGCCATCATTTTAACTTGGCCCTATCAATCAAAATCAGTCAAACCACTATAGCACTGGTTTGCAGTTAGCAACAGATTCAGTTTAGAAAATAACATCCAACACATGGTAATTTTACATTTAGGTGGATAATTCACGTGAATCAATTTCTTTTAAGTTTTAAAAGTCTGCTTTATGCCCCACTGATGGTTAGCTTCATGCTTGTTTTTTTTTTGTTTGTTTTTTTAAATCTTATAATTTTAGATGATTCACATTATACAAATTCATAAAAGAGATGTTGAGATCAGGTTGATAACATCATGTGCAGTTGTCAGGGTCAGTTCAGATATACAGTTTTAAAAATTAATGTTGCATATAATGTAGAACTAGGGCTGCCCTCGACTAAGGATTTTTCTGGTCGATTAGTAATTGTTGATTTGAAGCATTAGTCGTCTAATTGCATGTTTATTAATGAACCATTTAAATCATTATAATGAGCCTTTATTTGCCTACATAGCCTATAAGCGCTCAAGCACACACATAAATCTTGCCACAGCACACCAGCAGAAGTAATAATTATGAATGTGTCAGGGAAAAACAGTAAGGAGGCTGCATTAACATTTTAATAATTTGATAATCTAGTGCTTTATTTGTTTTCAGCTTCAGAGCTGAAATCGGCGGCACTGACGCGTCATCTCCGGAATAATGGGTGCACCTGTATGAATGTTTCATATGGATTACGTAATCTGAGAAATTGTTTTCCATTTGAATTGGTTCATTTGAAAGTAGACATTTCACTCTACATAGATATATTTTTAATGTCTATAAGGCAAAGATATACACAGAGTTTCACACTCAAGTTCACAGAGACCGAGACGGCAGAAAGCGCATCCTGTTTGCTTACATTATTTTACAAAAGCACAGTATTGTGAGTGCACACAAATAAACGTAGAGTCTTTACAGATTTTAGAAAGATGTATTACTCTTATCTGTATGACCAAAAATTACGGAGTAGTTTTAGAGCAAGTGAGTGCACCGGCGTCCTACAGTGAGCTACTGTTCAGCTTCCACACAGACACTTGAACAGCAACATTTCTCTAGGATAACTTAGATTGAGCGGTTATGTAAAGATGTTAATACTTACATATTTCAAATGATAAGCCATATTTGAGGTCGATGAATGATAGTCGAGCGTTTGGATGTCATGCCCTCAGCATAGAGGGTTTTTGTATGTTGAGGGTTGCACTCTTATGCTTCTCATGTGTGAATCAGATGTTTAAAGCCAGCCATTGAAAGGAAATTCCATCATATTTTAGGGAAAAGTCTTCAGATCCTGGTATGTGGTGCTCCTCTGGAGAGATAAAGGAGAGAGAAATTAAGAATGTGAGGAAGAGAGAGAGGGGGAGATGACGAGGTCAAGAGTGATGATGGGACATTGTCAGAAAACTGTGCCGTCTTTCAAATCTGTTATCCCTATTGCATTCATAATATTTAAAGGTCCCCTAAAATGCTTAGAAACACGCAGCGTTACTCTGTGTTGACGTCATTTTAACTGAAACAGGAAGACAGGGTGGGACATATCAAGCAGCCCCGCCCCTTTTTAAAATAACCAATAGTGTTAGATAGATAGATAACCTTACGACTAACATATTGATACTAACACCCAAAAAACTTTAATTTTGATTTCATGGGGACTTTAAGGGTTGATTGCCAGTTGAACCGGACTGTCATCAATGGCTAATGATGGTTTTAAAGTGATAATTCACAAAACAAATTAAATTCTGTTATCATTTTTGTAGATTTTACCTCTGCTTTTAACAGAGTTCAACCTCACCTCATGATCGAGAAAATGAGCCAGCTGAACGTTAACCCTTTTCTGATCAAATGGTACCAAACTGGCATCTATATTGACAACATGTTTACATGGCAGATTCATGTTGACTATTTATATGCTAAACCCCAACAAAAGCCCTATTCGGATGGGACTAGTTTTACAGGAGGTTGTTAGAGAAATTTGTGTTTCACAGACATACCTTTCCATTTGAATTCCGTCCGAATCTGCCATGACTGTGTTTTTCTCACACAACCGCTCTAATAATTCCAGAGCAAATTACCTACTGTTTTTCAGCAAACTCACTGATCCTCTGAAAAAACTAATTCCGTCCAAATGCCAATGTCTGTGATTGCCGACAGTATTTTTCTCATAACGTGTTTCGGCCAATGTGAACTGCCAGAGACGCTCTTACTACTGTGCACAGTCTTGATGTTTGCCTCCCGGAAAAGAAATACAAAAATTAAATCAAATAAAATCAAAAGCCAGATCACCTAAACTGTTAAGACTGTCTGCTGCAATACAGTGCTGTTACTGCTACTGTTTTACTACAAAAAAAAAAAAAAAAAAAAAAAAAAAAAAAAAAAAAAAAA
>NW_015505825.1:642627-643647 GCF_001515645.1 Sinocyclocheilus grahami
TCTATATAATTTTTTTCTCTCTCATATATTTTTTTTTATATATATATATATATATATATATATATATATATATATATATAATTAAACTAAAGTAACCACAAATGAACCATGGTTTTGCTATACTAGACATAGCTTAACCATGGCATTTGTAATAAACCTGCGGTTGTACTAATGGTAATCAATCCAAATGACTATACGCAATGCACGCATGAGCGTGTGATCTCTGAAATGCCCAGATGTACAAAACAGACCCTCCCACCTCTGTGATAAACACAGAGATGTTAGTCCCGTCCAAATTGGTACATGAAAATCACAGATGTTGGGTGGCAAGAATCGAAACTCAAATGTAGTTTAGAAAACTAGTCCCGTCTGAATAGGGCTACCCAGGTGAAAAAGAAATATATTTAAATTGTGCTTTTTCAGACATACTTACTATATTTAAATTATACTATACTAAGTGCATATTAAATGTATTATTTTGAAACAACTTTAAGTATATTAAGTGTATTTCAAGATATGTTTAAGTTGGATTTTAATCTATTTGCAATATATTTAATATATTGAAATTGTGTTAAAATGGAACCACTTTAAGTATATTTAGTGCAATTTAAGTGTATTTCTTAAAATACATTTAAAATGTCCTTTTAATACTTCATGAACTACAGTTAGAGTATATATGAAGTATCGTTTTAATGTACTTCAAGTATATTTCAATTGTATTTCAGCTCATTGGAAATGCATTAGCATTACACTACTAGTATATTATAAAGCTGATTTTTTCAGTATATACACACACGTACACACTTTGATATCTAGAAAACTTTAATGTATTATATATTGTTGTGTACATTACAAATATTAATAAAGTACACTAAAAAAGGACAGCAGCATATATACTTTGGTGAAAAACAAAACAAACTATTAAATGTATTAAAAATGCACTTGAAATACAAGTATGTTTATAGTATATTTGTATTACTACAAACATACTC
Source organism: Sinocyclocheilus grahami (assembly GCF_001515645.1). Taxonomy (NCBI): domain Eukaryota; kingdom Metazoa; phylum Chordata; class Actinopteri; order Cypriniformes; family Cyprinidae; genus Sinocyclocheilus; species Sinocyclocheilus grahami. The sequence goes on from NW_015505825.1 coordinate 643,620, forward strand.
AAGTACATTTTAATACATTATAAAAAAA
>NW_015505825.1:645448-647765 GCF_001515645.1 Sinocyclocheilus grahami
TGGAACCACTTTAAGTATATTTAGTGCAATTTAAGTGTATTTCTTAAAATACATTTAAAATGTCCTTTTAATACTTCATGAACTACAGTTAGAGTATATATGAAGTATCGTTTTAATGTACTTCAAGTATATTTCAATTGTATTTCAGCTCATTGGAAATGCATTAGCATTACACTACTAGTATATTATAAAGCTGCTTTTATCAGTATATACACACACGTACACACTTTGATATCTAGAAATCTTTAATGTATTATATATTGTTGTGTACATTACAAATATTCATAAAGTACACTAAAAAAGGACAACAGCATATATACTTTGGTGAAAAACAAAACAAAACATACTATTAAATGTATTAAAAATGCACTTGAAATACAAGTATGTTTATAGTATATTTGTATAAAAAGTATACTAAAAAAATAAAAAAAGACTGAAAAGCTATGGCAGCGCTATCTTTTCCATTTGTAGAACGTTTCAGTTATACCAGCCTTACTAAAAAAGTACAGAATTTTATATCAGTGAATAAATAAAAATGACAATGAAATTTTCTGAAGAAAAGAAATACATAAAGACTGCACACACACAAGCTATTCACTTATGCACTTTGTTTTGCAAAGACTGAAGATGATAAAGTTCAAGCAACAGAATAGGGAGGGATGGAGGGGGTTTTGGAGGTGGACAAGGAGATGGCGTAGGGATGGTGAGAGGCAAAAATGCGGGGATGATGGCAGGATGTGGCGAAGGGATGGTGATGGGAGGATGGTGATGGGTGTTTGGCACATGGTACAGACCCAGAGCATCCCAGTGCTGACAACACACGGCGGAATCGAGGGAGCGAGGAGCCAAGATATAGATGGTGTGGCTGCCAACATCTGGGGGCCGACCGATGGAGACAGAGCTGGTGGATCCGAAGGCGCAGATGGAGGGCTGATGGAGCTGAGCGTCGTCGCAGGTTCCGAAGACCTGGGCACAGCCTAGTCGTCCTGACTCCTGGCATACAATGTTTTGCACCAGAGCCTTGCAGCTTTAGAAAAAAACAAAACAGAAACAAAATTATATAACAGATTTTTACATGAATGGCTGAAAGCAAGCACAAATAGACAGCTGAAATGGACACATTGCTAAAGTTTTTCTTCCAAGATTGACCAAATCACCCTCCATTAGGCCTGATTCAAAAATCTCTATAGCAGAGGTGATACAACATGAAAATATACTTACTATTCCTTTGCTTGTCTCTGCACTCAGATTTCAGTTAGGTTGTCAAGCTTGAACAAATATAAACACCAATCAACGAACACTATCACAGTTGGCTAATCAGCTCAAGACAAAGTAATTGTATGTTCATAATCATGGTTTTTCAAAGATCATTAACCTCATTACAATGAAGCCAAATTGTTCAGGAAATCAGAAATAAATAAATACACAACTTCATTTTGCAAATAAAAGAATGTTAATGTTGTACATGTTATAATGACTAATTTTATTTTATTTATTTTTTTCTGCCAATGCATGTGTCAAAAACACGACTGGCACAGACAAATAAGGTTAATGAAATCTTACCTGAAGTCACAGTGAGGTTCCAAAAGCCAGACGCCATACACGCTTGTAAAAATAAGAACATACCGCTATATTTTCTAATTAATTTCATAGTTCCCCCAAAACAATTTGAATTCTGTCATCACTCACCCTTAAGATGCTCCAAACCATCTAAGACTTCCGTTCATCTTCAAAAGAAAAGTTGAGATATTTTAATAAAAATCTGAGAGATGTAACGTTATGTCCTCGTTATGCTCATTATCATACAAACCAACAGAGCCGTTCAATGGCTCTGGAACCAATCATGTTTAGTCAGTGTGTTGTTTGAATTTAAACAAGTTGTTGAATTTTATTTTTTTTTCATATATGATGTTGAAATCCTTGTGGGAATTTCAGAAATATATTAGAAAATAAAGGCGTCAAGCTTGAACAAATGTATAAACACCTAGCTTATTACAATTAATGTATCATGTAATGAACAACAGCCTAATCAACCAAAGTAACATAACCTTTTAAGTAAAACTGAATGTTAAACAACATATTTTAAATATCGCAATGCTTAATAATAGCTGACAAACGTTTGTACATTGTAAATGCTAAAAATGTTTTTCAAAAATTTTGTACTTTTCCAAATATTAAAATTATAAATACGTAAATATTTAAAATATAACCATATGTAGGCCTACTGCAATATAAAGTACATTAAAAACCCACTAAAAGTGTAATCATTTTGTTATGTTCTTACACAAAGTAGACATAAAATATACTTTAAGTAAGG
>NW_015505825.1:647966-652781 GCF_001515645.1 Sinocyclocheilus grahami
AGTCAATAATCATGCAGATTTATGTTACAAACTTATAGAATTGTACAGTAAGAAAGTTATTTCCTTTAACCAGGAAATTAACGTTCTTAGAATTGACAAGACGGTTGACCCTGAGTGGTCAGCTAAATATCTACAGTGGATCTAAAATATGAATAGTTAATTATAACTAGTTATGGTTAATTATTCATATTTCCTGTCGTTGAGCTAAATTCGCTACAAGTATAACTAAGCATATATTTAATACAAAAGTATTTCTAGTATACTTTTTAGAAATATATTAAAATGCAATTTTAGATTCAATATATTTTTATTGCACTTCAAATAAGCATGTTGGGAATACAAATGTATTATAAACATACTACTTGAATTTCATGTATATTTTTAATACATTTAATACTACGTCTTTTTCACCTGGGTAAAGACTGTACTTCTTGAGGAGACTCAGACTGTACAGTATGGTGTCAATAAAAAAAATCATGACTGTGTTTTATCAGGCTGTTCTGGAGAGTCTAATCAGGTACGGGATCCAAGTTTTGTATGGTAACCTCTCCGTATAGTTAAAAAACTTTCTTACATTGTCCTGACTTCCATGAAAACTGCCTTGTAGTGGTTATATTATAGACTCATATTGTGTTCAAAGTCGTCTAAAGTTATGCCAAGTTAGAATACTTTTTTTTTTTTTAAATCACAAATTATATAGTTTGACAAGACCAAAATAATGGCAAACACAATGAAATCCACATCAAGGCAAGACTTTTGAAAGCAAGTAATGTGAGATAACACAAGTAAAGGTCTTTGCACACTCATCCAAAATTTCTGCACGTTAAAAAATAAATACAACCACATTTACAGACTGCATTCGAAACTTTTGTCCATCATAAAAAAGTTTTCGCATCCGTAGCAAGCATTTTGATAGGAAAGGATGACGAATATGAAAAAAAGAGAAAAAACGCATACTCCGTGTGCAAGGACCTAAATTGTATGAGTTGTATAAGTAGCAGCTACAACAAAACTGCTTTCACACTGACAGCAGTTACATTGCTGCAGATCAGTTTGTAATAGACGGTCCTGCAGTATCCATCTGTATTCAGCCACATTACAAAATGAATACTGTCTGGGGAATTATGTCGCTGCCAGTGGGAACCTCCTAGAAGTCATGTCAAATGTCACTGTTCCCTGAGAATAAACCTCATTTCTTATGAACTCACATTTGATTAGCAGGCATCACGATATGGCTCTCATCTTCATCTCTGACTGCAACACATCGCTCTAAGAAATGATTTCTAAATGTTCCTTGGCAACCGTGTAACACAAGAACAGCTGGAATAATCCCCGCATGCCGTTTAGGCTAATTCAAAGCTAAATCTTTGAAATTTCCATTTAAATGATTATCACAGCTCCCGTTTGGAGGACCGCAGCTGTCTCCTCCTCAAACTCCCACACTCTTATTTTATTGAGCACAGATGCTGATCTGACCATTCGCTGCATCTAATGTGACTCACGGTTTGAAAATGGCTGCACAGAGACTGTGTGGTAAATGATGGCCTTGTCTTTAATTCTCTCTGAAAGTCTGTTCTTAGACCACAAAGAGATTTACTGCATATGGATCAAAAACACGTATTATGTCTGAGATATGTTCCGGTCTGGTGTTTTAGGAGACTCAAGAGACAACAGAGACGGACAATAGAGCGGTTATGTCTTGTTGGGATGGTAATTGAGTGCAGATCAGCACTGGCGGCACTGGACTGTCAGATCATTTCTGAACAAAATTCTGTCATCATATACTCTGCCCTAATGTCAGTGCAAACCCGTACGACTATTGTTCTTCTGTGGAACAGAAAAGAAGTTTTGAAAAATGTCTGAGCTGCTCTGTTCTCCGTACAATAACAGGAGTCACAAAAATATGTTCCAAAAATGTTTTGCTAACATTCCCGTTAAATTTATTGGTTACACTTTATTTTAAAAGGGTAATGAATTGAGAAATTTAGATATATAAGAGGTCATTGTGCTATAAAAACATTTCAGAACTCAAAAGTTTGTCATTAGTCTAGAAACAGCTTATTTTAAAGGCAGTCTGCCAAAACGACAGCTTGTGGAATGTTCTACTCTATGATGTAATAATGTGGCTAAACACCGCCTCCACAGAAGATGATCAACGCCTGCTTCTACATCACTGCCTGTTCAACCCCGCCCACCGATTCTACATCACTGCCTGTTTAGCCCTGTCCACCGTTTCTCAAATGTAGTAGGTAAATGATAAGAGCGGCAAATGCAGTTCTACACAGAAACCAAATGATAAACTTTATTTGATGAACTTTGTTTTTAACGAAGTTCCAGACCTCATCAGTAAGAACTTGATCCTTTGTTCACTCATTTTACCGCAGATTCGTTTGCAAACAATTCAACGCAGGATTTTAAGAAAGTTTAAAACTGAAAGACGATGCTGTGCCGACTACATTAGATCCGACAGTAATGTCGTAACACAAGTTTGAGTAACTGTTTTCGTTACGTGGTCCCTATTGCTTTGTCTGTAATTACAGATTGTTTGATATGTACTAAGTATTTTTGCGTTTTTTAACCTAAAACAGCAGTGTCCATCTATGAGGAATGTAAGTTGTCAAACATGCACAATTGTTAGTCGATCATAGCAGTGGGCGTTTACTTCTGAGTCTACAATCCGACACGCTTATTCAAAGCGTTCTGATGAGGGGGGTTAAAAACAGCACAGAAAATAGATGATGTAAAAATCTTGATAACATAATAAGTGGACCTCAGAGAACAGTACAAAATATAAAACAAAAGCAGTTCATGACCCCTTTAAGGTCCAATTCTAAATATGACTTTGTCTCAATAAACTCCTAATCTGCTGCTTATTAATAGCTAGTAAGGTAGTTCGTTAAGTGTGGGTATGGGGTAGGATTAAGAATCTAAAATATGGTCATGTAGAAAGTGCTTTATACAGTGACGGTGCTACACCGGGGCTAGGGGGGCTATAGCCCCGTCAGAAATTTGAATAGAATCAGTTTTTTTTTCAGTTCTCCTTGCGCCTGAATTGTCAAATCCACACAGTTGTCAAAATGTCAATCGTGTGGACTATCTTACATAAATACAGTCGGTTATGGCTTAAGTGATCCAGGTGGGCGAAAACTGGCTATGTGTCAGTATACATTCATTCGGGTGATTTCAAAAAGGGATCAAACAACAAAATATGTGAAATAAATGCATATATGTTAAATAAACCAACTGTAGGCTATTTGAAAAATGAGTGTATTTAATTTGTAGCTCAATCGTATTTGTCTTATGGTTGTAATTTGCGTAGCCTATATTTGTAATTTGCTTTTAAGTTAAATAAATAAATACAATTTCTAATAGTCTTGTCATATTGCCCACCCATCCCATATTCCACCATGAGAAGTCTGGTTGCCCTACCCCCGAAGCAGTTGAGATGGACAGTTTTTTGATAAAGACAAGAGTGCAGGTAGGAAGCATAGTTCTGATTATGCATATATGTATTGTGTTAATGTTGAGTGCATAGGTGCTGTCCTGTGCTGTTTGCACATATCTGTTACATCTCCGTGTCACGTGAGTGCAGTTTCCTGCATCAGGCTACATTTAATCCATTACATAATTACTAAGATTACGATGTGGTGTTCGTTTAATGTTTAATTTAAGTGTAACGTATGCATACTTCTGATTATACATACTGTACATCCAAATTGTTTTGTTAATGCTGAGTGCGTGCTGTCCAGTTCTGAAGTCTTTCACCTAGAGCTGTAGTCAAGTCCAGCTTTGTCGAGTCCAAGACAAGTCCAAGACCAGGACTAGTCGAGACCGAGTCAAGACCGAGTCCAAAGAGGTTCGAGTCCAAGTCAAGTCCAAGTCCAAAAGTTTCGAGTCCAAGTCAAGACTGAGTCCAAATGAGAGAAAAAAAAGGATCCTCTTCAAGACAACATACTTAACTATTGATAATGTATGTGATGGGAGAGACAGCATATCTGCTATTCTAAGAAAATCATTTTACATTATTATTTGTAATGATCAAAAAGCATGTGCAAAGTAACAACTCTGTAGGACAGGGGTCTCCAAACTAGATCCTGGAGGGCCGGTGTCCTGCAGAGTTTAGCTCCAACTGGCCTTAACACACTTATCTGAAAGTTTCTAGTGTGTCTAGTAAGAGCTTGATTAGCTGGTTCAAGTGCATTTAATTAGGGTTGGAGCTAAACTTTGCAGGACAACGGCCCTCTATTTACATTTTATTTACTTTAGGTATAGCAATTTCAATTTCAGGTAAGCTGAAGTGCAACTTCACATTTTCAGTCTTTTTATTATAGTGTAACAATATTGTTATACAATATTATACAATATTATATATAATATATTATATATATTATACTACTTTATAATAATAATTGTGTATAACAATATTATAGTGTAACAATAACATTCTGGGCTGCCAATGGAAAATGTAACAAATAACAAGCAACACAGGTGTCACTAAAAAATGTACAAAACATTTGAACTCCAAAATGACTGCAATGAACATGTTCCCATTCTTGAACTTATTACTTGTAATAAACCAAAGGAGCATTTTCAACAAAAAAACAAAGAAATAAACATGAACATCTTCAGCTATGTGTGTGTGTGTGTGTGTGTGTGTGTGTGTGTTTGCCTTAGGCCATATAATATATAATATATTCAGGAGTACCAGTCAAATCAAAATCTCCCAGGAGATTACCAACACAGTTTTAGTGCAGAATTGGATGCAAGTATGGGATAGCAGGACCCTGACCTGAACTGGCTCTGCATCTAATCCTC
>NW_015505825.1:653475-661768 GCF_001515645.1 Sinocyclocheilus grahami
GAGAAAAAAAAAGGATCCTCTTCAAGACAACATACTTAACTATTGATAATGTATGTGATGGGAGAGACAGCATATCTGCTATTCTAAGAAAATCATTTTACATTATTATTTGTAATGATCAAAAAGCATGTGCAAAGTAACAACTCTGTAGGACAGGGGTCTCCAAACTAGATCCTGGAGGGCCGGTGTCCTGCAGAGTTTAGCTCCAACTGGCCTTAACACACTTATCTGAAAGTTTCTAGTGTGTCTAGTAAGAGCTTGATTAGCTGGTTCAAGTGCATTTAATTAGGGTTGGAGCTAAACTTTGCAGGACAACGGCCCTCTATTTACATTTTATTTACTTTAGGTATAGCAATTTCAATTTCAGGTAAGCTGAAGTGCAACTTCACATTTTCAGTCTTTTTATTATAGTGTAACAATATTGTTATACAATATTATACAATATTATATATAATATATTATATATATTATACTACTTTATAATAATAATTGTGTATAACAATATTATAGTGTAACAATAACATTCTGGGCTGCCAATGGAAAATGTAACAAATAACAAGCAACACAGGTGTCACTAAAAAATGTACAAAACATTTTAACTCCAAAATGACTGCAATGAACATGTTCCCATTCTTGAACTTATTACTTGTAATAAACCAAAGGAGCATTTTCAACAAAAAAACAAAGAAATAAACATGAACATCTTCAGCTATGTGTGTGTGTGTGTGTGTGTGTGTGTGTGTGTGTTTGCCTTAGGCCATATAATATATAATATATTCAGGAGTACCAGTCAAATCAAAATCTCCCAGGAGATTACCAACACAGTTTTAGTGCAGAATTGGATGCAAGTATGGGATAGCAGGACCCTGACCTGAACTGGCTCTGCATCTAATCCTCTAATTCTTTTCAGTTTTACAGAAGTCCATTGTTGCACTTGAGAAATATAAGAGATGAGAGCATTTTTTATCCTAGGCTTGCTCGATGGGGCCTCATAAGTAATCCTCCAGCACTAAAAACTCTTTCAACTGGTGCTGAAGATGCAGGGACAGACAGCACTTTAAGAGCAAGAGCATGCAAATGTGGATATCTGTCCTTGTTGTGAGCCCAGAACATAAGGGGGTCCTCCTCTATCGGAGAGCTCTGGATGTGTTCAAAGTATTTCATTACCTGAGTGACAATGCTTTCCTCAGTGGGAGTGCTATGTTTCTTTTTATGAGTTTTATACTTTGCCATGAGTCGTGGAATCTTGGAATTTAGTGGAGAATGAGGTGGTTCTGCTGTAGGTCCCTCTCTGGCATGGATATTTTCCAGTTCAGCCTTTTCTGCTTCAGCTATCAAGCAGTTTGGAAGAAATAAAACAAAAATACATACCTTATTATCAACTTGAAAATATAATGTAATGTGAATACAAGTCTTCGTGTCAGTACTAGTAGTACCAGCAGACGTAGTATTAATAGTAGTAGTAGTAGCAGCAGTTAAAGTAGCTGTAGTACTATAAAACACTTAAAAACACATTTTCATAAGTTGGCATTTTTGTATTCATTGTCTTATCTTTTTTTATTCATTTTTCTTACATTGCATTTAAGTTATTATGTCTGTGAAGCACTTCTTTTTGAAAAGTGCTATGTAAATAAAATGTATTATATTATTATAGCAGTTATTCATAGTAGTAGTCGTAGTAGTAGTAAATACAAGTCCTTACAGGAGGACACACAAACCTGTCAGCGACTTCCGCACCTCCTCCCTTAGTCTCTTTATAGCAACAGTGCTGCCACTGGTCCTCACATCCATGTCGACCCAGCTCATTCCAAACTGAGGGTCCAACATTGCAGCTTGTGCATAGATCTCATGACTAAATGGTGCATCAAAGCTATGGTCCTCAGGCTCTGCCATATGAAGTGCAATGAAGATGCCCGAGAACCTTTGCTGGAGTGACTCCCGGAGCGCTCTGATCAATGGCCTGCAGAGGCTCTTTGGCGAATCCATCTGAATTAGATGAGTGTTCAGGTCAAGCACTGTTGGAACAACCATGCTGATTGTGATGATCTTTTCTCCCTCTGTTAATTCAGTTGCTTCAGCAAAATGTCCAAGAATAAAACAAAATTCTCTCAACTGGGCCCACCCTCTTGTTGTGATGACAACATTTTTAAAGTCAGGAGAGCACATTTCTGTCAAGTTGGTGTGATCCAGCTCCGTAATGGCCTTTATTTGCTTGAAGGTGGAATTCCATCGTGTTACAGTGGCCACTGGAATGCTTTTGCCATTGCCAAAGACTGCCTCAAACTTGTCTTTGAAAATTGTGCTGCTATGCAGTAGAGTTGCAAACTTTGGACACTTTGGACATTGCTTGAGAAAGGCACTTCACCTCCTTTAATCCATCGCCCACTACTAGCTGAAGACTGTGAGCAAAACAGGACAACCGTTGCCGGGAACCTAGGGTAAAGTTCCTATCCAACGGTTCACCAACCATGTCCTCCTCATCCTCACTATCATCGGAGTGGTCTTCTGCCATCACAAATTTAAAAGCTTTTTTCATGTTAGATGCATTATCTGTGATAATAAATTCTACCTTATCATTTATATTGTATTCTTCCAATATTTCATCGAATGCAGCTACAATGTTGTCAGCACTGTGACGCCCTTTAAATCTTCTGCAGTCAAGGAGGAAGGACTTGTGACAGTGTATTCATTAGCTGTGGAGTTACAAACATGAGCTGTTACTCCTAGGTAAGACCTCAAGGTGCGATCTGACCATATGTCAGCCGTAACAGAGACAAATTTCTGATCTGCCAGACTGTATTTGATACACTCTTTGACTCTGGTCAGTAGTTGAGGTATCTGTTTGAAGGCTATGGTTGATCTGGCGATTGGGGTGTACCTCTCATCAATGGTGTGTAGAAAATGTCGGAAATGTTGATTCTCTACTATTGATAGGGTCAGGCAGCAGCCAATGATGAGGTCATGGATGATGGCTTGATTGATGGCAAGTTGCCTCAATGAAGAAGCACTGTACACTGGAACTTGCGATGTTTGTCGCTGGAATGTATCAATGGTCGGCTGTGATGTCTTTTGTCATTTATAGAAGAATGTGATTTACAAGAAAAACAAGTGGAACAGGTACGTTTTCCCAGTGTTATCCAATCTCACTGAGTGGGTGGTGCTACGACAACAGTGACTGACCTTCTTGTTGCGAGCCCCGTCCTACGCCGAAAAGGGAGTGCAGGAGGCTCGCACAGAACACTGGAAGGGGCAGCATCCATGACGTTTTGGTAGGGATCCCAATTCGTCGGTCATTACTGACGTAATGTCAAGAGTGACCGACTGAAAGGGAACGTCTCGGTTACATATGTATCCCTCGTTCCCTGAAGGAGAGAACTGAGACGTCACGTCCCGTTGTCATAGCTGCTGTACCACCGCTGAGCGGCTGGGTAACCGGCTCGGCTCCTCAGTGAAAACCTGAGTATGCGTTGCACCTGCTGCCTAGTTACAGTATACTCGCGCTGCGATCAGTGGTAGCTGGATGCAATCATCTCATGTCAATGTGCATTGGCTCGTTTAGTTTATACTCGAAGTGGATTTGTCTCTCTATTGCCGAGTGCACACTGCACGATTTTAGCTCTGATTTTCACTCGCCAACAGGTTTTGCGAAATCGCTGACAAATGCCCGAAATCGGAAGCAAATCGGTGCTCGTTCACGCGAGTGACAGTCACGCAGTGTGAATTATCAAAGACGTGATCTGAGAGAATTGCCAATGCATCGCCGACGCCTGTGAAATATTTGGCATGCTAAATATCTGGACTTGTCGGCAATTCAAAATCATGCTGTGTGAAATGAGTTCTTACTGAAAAATAAATCGGCGATGACCTACAGCCAATGAGAGAGCAAGATAAAGGGCAGAGGGAAGTTTGGGGAGAACGTTTTTTGAGTTTTGTTTTTATTTATTTTTTATTAAGCAATGCAATCTGCAAACAACGTTTGTAATATCAGCACATTTTTTGCATTAGAATATACAGAACAGGTGCATGAAGATATAACTTTTTTTTTTTTTTTAATACAACTAAACATAAAAGAGGGCTAAGGTTTTTCTTGTAAATCACATTCTTCTATAAATGACAAAAGATTTAGCCTATTGTATTTTTTTTCATCACTTTGAGGGCTTTTGTATAAGAAATAAACTCTATAAAATGCACAAAATGTTGGTTTCACTTTCAAGTACTTAGATTTGTGTATATAAAATTTTCCCAGAAGAAGTATGTTGTTAACAAGAAAGTCATCTTTGTTATTGTGTGTTCGGGGGGGACTTTATGGACCACATATCAGCGTGATCTTGCATTATTTCCTTATCACCTCTCGCATGCGTTTGGTTGTGAAACGTAGTTTGCGGACCAGACAGAGTTGTCGGCGATTCTTCCTACTGTAAAGTCATACAGTGTGTAACCTCCTGTCGCCGATCCATCGTGCAATGTGAGCGCAGCAGCAACTGAATGCTACCCCAGATAGTCGTGCAGTGTGAAAACAACGCTGATCCGATGACTTTGAAAATCATGCAGTGTGAACTCGGCATAAGCGAGATCCCAATTCGTCGGTCATTACCGACGTGAAATTTCTGTTCCCTCCTTCAGGGAACGAGGGTTACATACGTAACTGAGACGTTTCTTGTGGTTAATACTGGTGTAATCCATATGGTGTATAGGGGAGAGTGGGGTAAGATGAGCCACTGTTTACTTATGTGGTCTTCAAGATAAAGGAAAATGACGCAGAAGTACAATCAAAGTATCTAAAGTAACTTCAGGATGTTTCCTATCATTTTAAATTATCAGAATGTATCTATGACAAAGGGTTCTAAAAAAATGGCTTCTTATAAAAAAAGTGTTCCTGTGGCTCAGTTTGCCCCGAGTCAGTGGGTAAGATGAACCATCTGGTTGTAAACTGACCATCTGACTGAATCTGGTTCAAACCCATGCTAAATTTGAAAGATAATTTACCGCTTTTAAAAACTAATTTAATAATCAAATTTCCTTTTTCAAACAGTCTTATTTCTTTTCTTAAAGCTAATGTAAACAACATAAACCCAATCAAATGAAAATTTCAATCTTTAATTGTTTGCATTTCTGAAACATTTTTAACACCAAAGTTGTAATCTTCCCAAAAACAGACTAAACAGAGAGTTTGTTGAGTAAAATAAAAATAAAAAACTGAATTAGAATGAAGGAATAAATGTCACTGAAACTAATGAACAATCTAGTAGTCAAAAGATTCTTGGCATGGTAGCTTTTCTGCAATGTCGAACAGGCCATTAGGGACTACAGGTGGAAAGATATATCTGATTATAATGTGATGAAAAGTATCATCTGGTTCTTATCAGATATGGATTTGGTGCACTTGTACACTGTCCCTATCAAAGAAACTACAAATAATAATATGTATACTGTATATGATAAACTAAATCAGTTGTGTACTATGACATTAAACTACCAGTTTATACTTCAGAGATTTAACTTAACTTCAGTGCCTTATGGTAGGGTAAGATAAAATGCTGGCTCAATTTACCCCACAGCATTTGGCTCACTTTGCCCCATAGCTGCCTAGCTGCCATAAAACTAGCTTGCTTACTAATTCAGGCTAATATTTAGCTAAATGATTTACATGGTTTTACACATTGCTAAATTGCTAAAATGCATCATAAATATTTTTAGACCTGGATAAATTTGCTTTGATGTAACAGCCATTACATATGTTATGCTAAAATTTTACTTTGACAAGCCAAAAACAGTTTTTAAAGTAATTGGGTGCCTTCCACTGTTTCTTCTTTTCACAGTCTGGCAGAAATTATGGGTGGTTTCAAAATATATGGTCACATGAAAGTAAAAGTGTACAGTTGGCAAGATACAGGGGGTGGGTCAACTTACCATCTTACCCCACTCTCCCCTACTGCTGAAGCAAATGCTAATCGCTGTTAGCATGTTAGCATGCAATCTGGTAATAGTGACCATAAAACTGGCATTGCTCACCATTATTTTCTCCAGTAATGTTTGTAATTCATTATGTAAATTAAATGGACTGATAAATTAATGTTTGCACAGGAAACGGTCATTTGTTTTTGATGATCATATGTTTATTGACCAGGATAACCTCCTCGTCTGTGGGAAAGGACAGTCTCTCGGATACTTCAGGACCATTCTTCGCTTGATTTCCCCTCTGCTGAACTGCAAACTGCCTGTACTTGCTACCCTTCGTGCCTGACTTTCATTGTGATTGGATGTCCTACCTCCCGTCAGGTCGTGGGTAGCCTACTTCTAAGAACGTTCCAGTCAAATCTTTTCTTTTGTTTGCTTTTAAAGCTTTTAAAGCCAGTTTTCATTTTCTTGGTCTCCACGCTCTCAAGCCACGTCACAGGCCTGCAACGATTGGTTTTGTTATTTTTAACACTGTGACTGTATGTAAGACAGTGTGTGAATGCGTGGGCCCACTTGATTAGCCAATAAAATGTCTACTGATTTCTAAATTCAGGGGAATTTTGGGTTCCTATTCAGATTGTTTCCCTGTGTACTATACCTGGCTTAACTGGCTTCATTTTGTTTTGTGATTTCATAATCCTTTAATCTCCACTAAAATACATATAATTGCTTTAACTCCCATTTCTTTGTGTACTTGGATACTTTGGGGGTATTTAATAGAGAAAATTGTAAGAGTAATGTTAGTCTAACTTGTCAGGGTAAAAGTTATATCTAAATGGAGTAACCATCAATAACAGTGATTTTCTGTCCAAATAAGTGTTTACCAGTTTGTGCGTTAGCGTTAGTTCTGGCAGGTCACGTGAGTCAAGCTTGCATCAGCTGATTCTCAGCTGATCACATCTACCTATAGGAATACGACACCTATCACGGCATTCCTATATAAGGTATATTCAGTATTATTCTGCAGCTTTTTCACTTGCTCAGGAGCAAATTACCCTCCTCCATCCCCAGCTCCTCCTTTCGCCACAGTCAGGACTTGGCTTTCTGATATTCCTTGCTAATCAGACTCCTTTATCTTGAATAAAGTGTTACACTTAAGTATCATTAAGTACATTAATGATATCTGCCTTGTTCTGTTCTGTTAACCCTAGGGGGTTATTATAGCTGCTCTCCCTGCTCATTTTTGCCTAGAACAAAACCATACCGCCAAACCAAACTTTATGCTAAGTATCTATCATTCTGACGATAGTGGTCCTGACAGAACGACGTTTACAGTAAGTATGCAGTATACAGATCCCCCCCCAAGCATACTTGATATACATGTGACGGAAAGTATGTTCTAACATAGAGCAAAATTTAAAAATGTTAACTAAAATAGATATGAAATAATGATGAAATCGTTTGGTATTACAGGGCCTACTACTACTACTACTACTAGCATAGGCTACACTGTAAAAATTTAATTAATGTGTCAAGTAAAAAGAACCTGTTACCTTACCATGAACGTTGTATTGTATGACAGTTCTTTTAAAGGTAAAAGCAGTGAAGGCAGGAATAGTGGCTATTAGGGGTCATAAGACTGGACTATACCTGGCAATGGACAAATATGGAAAACTTTACAGCACTGTAAGTTCATCTAACTATTACTTATTTATATATTAATTTTAGTTGTAGTTTTCTATTAAACTTAATTTTGATCACAAAATGCATTAACCTAGATGTACATTTAATGTATTGAATATTTCATATTCTTATATACATATTAACACTCTATTGTTTGAAAGTAGAGCATGATGTTTAAACGTTGAATTCCTGAACTCTAATTCAGTAAAATGTAAAAAATAAACCAGCACAACCCACCTCTGATCTCTGTTCTGTGTGTCAGGTCATGTTGAACGATGAGTGTTGCTTCATTGAGAAGATAGAGGAGAACCACTACAACACATACCGCTCACAGAAGTATCAGGAGAATGGAGACTGGTACGTGGGGATCAAAAAGAACGGACGCATGAAAAACGGCTCCAAAACACACAAGGGCCAAAATGCAATCTACTTCCTGCCGATTCCAGTGGATGGCAGCATACAGTAACTCTTGTGCTGATCAGAGGCCCTCAAAACAACCCAAGCACTATAAAAAAACTGTGCATTTCCAACGTAAAGGTGAAGACAATGTCTAGTTAGGCATTTTATCTTTATAATACATATATAAAGAAAAAACATATACAGTGGTGTGAAAAAGTTTTTGCCCCCTTCCTGTTTTTTTAATTGTTTGCATATTTGTCACACTTAAAAGATTCAGATCGTCAAACAAATTTTAATATTACACAAAGATAAC
>NW_015505825.1:666700-667148 GCF_001515645.1 Sinocyclocheilus grahami
ATCAGAATGTATCTATGACAAAGGGTTCTAAAAATATGACTTATAAAAAAGTGTTCCTGTGGCCCAGTTTGCCCCAAGGTGGGGGTAAGTTGACCCGAGTCAATGAGTAAGATGAACCATCTGGTTGTAAACTGACCATCTGACTGAATCTGGTTCAAACCCATGCTAAATTTGAAAGATAATTTACCGCTTTTAAAAACTAATTTAATAATCAAATTTCCTTTTTCAAACAGTCTTATTTCTTTTCTTAAAGCTAATGTAAACAACATAAACCCAATCAAATGAAAATTTCAATCTTTAATTGTTTGCATTTCTGAAACATTTTTAACACCAAAGTTGTAATCTTCCCAAAAACAGACTAAACAGAGAGTTTGTTGAGTAAAATAAAAATAAAAAACTGAATTAGAATGAAGGAATAAATGTCACTGAAACTAATGAACAATTTAGT
>NW_015505825.1:667159-684522 GCF_001515645.1 Sinocyclocheilus grahami
TCTGGTTCTTATCAGATATGGATTTGGTGCACTTGTACACTGTCCCTATCAAAGAAACTACAAATAATAATATGTATACTGTATATGATAAACTAAATCAGTTGTGTACTATGACATTAAACTACCAGTTTATACTTCAGAGATTTAACTTAACTTCAGTGCCTTATGGTAGGGTAAGATAAAATGCTGGCTCAATTTACCCCACAGCATTTGGCTCACTTTGCCCCATAGCTGCCATTTTGGAAAAAAACTAGCTTGCTTACTAATTCAGGCTAATATTTAGCTAAATGATTTACATGGTTTTACACATGGCTAAATCACTTATATGCATCATAAATATTTTTAGACCTGGATAAATTTACTTTGATGTAACAGCCATTACATATGTTATGCTAAAATTTTACTTTGACAAGCCAAAAACAGTTTTTAAAGTAATTGGGTGCCTTCCACTGTTTCTTCTTTTCACAGTCTGGCAGAAATTATGGGTGGTTTCAAAATATATGGTCACATGAAAGTAAAAGTGTACAGTTGGCAAGATACAGGGGGTGGGTCAACTTACCATCTTACCCCACTCTCCCCTACTGCTGAAGCAAATGCTAATCGCTGTTAGCATGTTAGCATGCAATCTGGTAATAGTGACCATAAAACTGGCATTGCTCACCATTATTTTCTCCAGTAATGTTTGTAATTCATTATGTAAATTAAATGGACTGATAAATTAATGTTTGCACAGGAAACGGTCATTTGTTTTTGATGATCATATGTTTATTGACCAGGATAACCTCCTCGTCTGTGGGAAAGGACAGTCTCTCGGATACTTCAGGACCATTCTTCGCTTGATTTCCCCTCTGCTGAACTGCAAACTGCCTGTACTTGCTACCCTTCGTGCCTGACTTTCATTGTGATTGGATGTCCTACCTCCCGTCAGGTCGTGGGTAGCCTACTTCTAAGAACGTTCCAGTCAAATCTTTTCTTTTGTTTGCTTTTAAAGCTTTTAAAGCCAGTTTTCATTTTCTTGGTCTCCACGCTCTCAAGCCACGTCACAGGCCTGCAACGATTGGTTTTGTTATTTTTAACACTGTGACTGTATGTAAGACAGTGTGTGAATGCGTGGGCCCACTTGATTAGCCAATAAAATGTCTACTGATTTCTAAATTCAGGGGAATTTTGGGTTCCTATTCAGATTGTTTCCCTGTGTACTATACCTGGCTTAACTGGCTTCATTTTGTTTTGTGATTTCATAATCCTTTAATCTCCACTAAAATACATATAATTGCTTTAACTCCCATTTCTTTGTGTACTTGGATACTTTGGGGGTATTTAATAGAGAAAATTGTAAGAGTAATGTTAGTCTAACTTGTCAGGGTAAAAGTTATATCTAAATGGAGTAACCATCAATAACAGTGATTTTCTGTCCAAATAAGTGTTTACCAGTTTGTGCGTTAGCGTTAGTTCTGGCAGGTCACGTGAGTCAAGCTTGCATCAGCTGATTCTCAGCTGATCACATCTACCTATAGGAATACGACACCTATCACGGCATTCCTATATAAGGTATATTCAGTATTATTCTGCAGCTTTTTCACTTGCTCAGGAGCAAATTACCCTCCTCCATCCCCAGCTCCTCCTTTCGCCACAGTCAGGACTTGGCTTTCTGATATTCCTTGCTAATCAGACTCCTTTATCTTGAATAAAGTGTTACACTTAAGTATCATTAAGTACATTAATGATATCTGCCTTGTTCTGTTCTGTTAACCCTAGGGGGTTATTATCGCTGCTCTCCCTGCTCATTTTTGCCTAGAACAAAACCATACCGCCAAACCAAACTTTATGCTAAGTATCTATCATTTTGACGATAGTGGTCCTGACAGAACCATAGTTATCGATGAACATAGCACCAGAATTATTATTTTATTTTATTAGTGTTTAATTCAAACAAAACCCAGGGGCCCATTCCTGTGTGGCATTTACCAAAGTAGTTAATCTACATAGCATAACAATCATAGGGTAAGGGGTTACAACAACCATTAATCAATATGTGCTTGTGTTGGAAAGAAGCACCTTGGACATCGGTCGCTGGGTGTACTGAGTAAATGGTGACAGAATTGTCATTTGTGATAAACTTTTCCTTTAAAATGGCAAAAATAGGCGAGGAGAGCATGCACACTGTTCAAAGCATTCGGTTTCCGAGAAATGCCAATTCTTGGTCATTTTAATAAACCGATGCTGACATGTTGATGATGGGAAAGGTATTATCCAGACTATGTGAAATGGTGACACATTCTAGCATACTTGGTGTCATCGGCAGATGGAAAACCGCGAGACTAGACCAGTGTTTAAACCATCATTGAGCAAGAGTCTATGAAATGCAACGGTGGCCTTGCCAGACTCTTAATATAGTCATGCTGCGAGAGAGACATTCTATTAGGAAGTCATCAAATGGCTACATATTTGAAATGCCATAAATACTGAGCAAATAACACACAGTCTAGAAAGTATTCACAGCTTTATTCATCCATAAATGTCATTGTTGGATAGTGCTGGGATATTTAGGACTGAGCTAATTTATAGGTTTTAAAAGTGTCAAAGGGGTTGTGTTGTGCACTTTACATTATGAGTAAAAACACAATAAATGACTCAAGCGATATTCTCCGTAATGATTTTGGTAAGAACACCCATGAAATCAGACCAAAGAAAACTGAAAACAGGAAGGTTCCTTTCCCAGTGCAAGTAGGTTACGTTGTGCAAAAAGAATCAATGCAGCATTTGTGGAAATTTCTCCAGGAAAGCAATGGAAAATCATACTAGCAGGATGTATTCTTCTCATCCCTCCTGTGAAAGTCTTCAGATTGTGACAGGCCATATTTAGATAACAGTTCAGCCCTGTCAGTCTCAGAGAGACACAGTGGTCCCTGAAGAAACTGGTCAGGACGTAAGAGAGGCAGGGGAAGGAATTTTGCATCTGCTGTCTGCCTGGAGCAATTTATTTTCACACTGCTTTTTTCCTCCTCACCAAAATTTCAGAGGTTTGGAAGTTCTTCATTAGCCGCCAACACATATGTCATTGTAATAACAGCGAGCAGGGGTTTATTTTAACAGCCCGACCATTCATCAACCCCATACGCTCTGCTACTGCATATAGGTTCCACATCGGCCTCCAGGCCCATTCAGCCAGACTTGTTTCATTTTCCCACTTGATACGGCAACTTAAAGCCACGGATAGCTTAGCGTTTGCCCAGACCGATTAAACAGGGATGGTTTGACATCATCAAGCGGCGGGGCCTCCGGTTACTTTTTCCACTGGTGATCTCTCTATAGCTCCACATGCCAATCATGGCTGGGAGAGCAACCGTGTCCAACTGTTTTTGATTTGACTAACTGACTGTGGAAGTGTGTGGTGGCTGTCTGAATTCTGCCTTTCAATATTTGCATAAAAGAGACAAAACTCTGTTTAGGCCCATGACTCCATCAGAGTTGACTGTACTGCCTTTCTAATGAAATGTAATAGTGTAATGCAGTGTTAAAATTTCGTATTTTTCCTATCTCAGTTTAATATGATCAGACAACTAAGAATGACGTTTGTGGGCAGACTTGCCAAAGAGTGTAAACACCGTTGTGCTTTCAAAACCTCGCTCTGTTTGTTTGAGCAGCCTGACATGTCAACTTCTGACTCAACCACTGCCGTAAGTTCAGGGTGGTCCTACCTGTTTGTCCAAACAAGGAAGATGAGCACATTTAGAAGTGTTTGGAAAACGTGTTTGGAACAAGAGGTTTGGATGGTTTGCATGAGTCAGTGAATTACACTCTTAAAAATAAAGGTTCCAGAAAGCGTTTTCACAGTCATGCCATTAAAAGAACAATTTTTGGTTTCTCAAAGAACCTTTCAGTGAACAGTTCTTAAAGGGGTCATATGATGCGATTTCAAGTTTTCCTTTCTCTTTGGAGTGTTACAAGCTGATTGTGCATAGACAAGATCCCTGAATTTGCAAAGACTAAAGTCTCAAAACCAAAGAGATATTCTTTATCAAAGTTAAGACTCTGCCACGCCCCCCTAAAACGGCTCGTTCTAACACGCCCCCACATATCTACCTCACTATGTGGAAATATTTGCATAATGCCGCCCAACTGTTCACGCAAAGAAAGAAGGCGTGGTTTCAGTAACCGCAGTTAGTGTTGAAGCAGCCAAGTCAGGGAGACGCTGTGTCTTTCTAGGCGAAAGCAAAAGCACTTTATTTGGCCTTCCGGAAGTAGATGCATTTAGGAATCTTTAAGATTACTTACAACAGAACAGCAATGCATTTTATGGACGACCGTTTCGTGAACCTAGGAGAGGAGGTCATTCTGACTTTGCTATGACAATCTGGCGCTTCTGAATCAGCAGAGCGCGAGAGAGAGAGAGAGAGAGAGAGAGAGCAAGAGAGAGAGAGAGCGTGAGAGAGAGAGCGAGCGAGAGAGAGAGAGAGAGGGGATCACATCACATTGGAGTCAGCTGTCTTAACCGTGGCTTGTGTACTGCAAACACATACCAGCTTCATCACTGTGTCTGTCACGCGACTCTGTTCCCCTTTCGGGCTCTGTCTTTACATTTATTTTGAAAGATGAAGCTGGCGATTATGGTAAGGGGCGTTACATTTCCGACGAATGCTTGCAGTGTTCGGCCAATCACAATGCACTGGGTCAGCTGGCCAATCAGAGCAGACTGCGCTTGTCGGAAGGAGGGACTTTGTAGAAAACTAAGCGTTTGAGAGAGGCGGGGCACAGAGGACCTACAATAATGTACAGTATTTGAAAAATAATGTGTTTTTTGAACATTAAATAATATTAAAGCATGTCAACATATTCTGTTACACCAAATACACAAAATAACGATCTTTAAAAAAGCATCTTATGACCCCTTTAAAATAATTTTTTTTTTCTTAGAATTAGAATCTTTTTCCACTTTAAAGAACCTTTTGTAGAAAGGAAAGGTTGCATGGATGTTAAAAGTTATTTTTGGAACCATTGGTCACTTTATTTTAAGGTCCAATTTTCACTGACCATTAACAAACCGATAACTATGACTTTTGCCTCAATAAATAAATTTGCTGCTTATTAATAGTCAGTAATGTAGTTGTTAGGTTTAGGTATTGGGTAGGATTAGGGATGTAGAGTATGGTCATGCAGAATATGTGCTTTACTAATAAACAGCCAATATGTTTATAATATTTATGCTAATAAGCAATTAGTTAATAGTGAGAATTGGTCCCTGTACTGAAGTGTTACCGAACTATCAATGCCAATAAAGAGCCCAGCAAGAGTGCTTTAGTTTTTCAGATGTTTTTGTCCTCAGAATGGTGTAACTTGGTGTACAAGGTTCTTAAAAACACCCTTATAAGTGTACGCCATTCTAAGGGCAAAAATATCTGACAAACTAAAGCTTTCTGCAAGCAACAAATAAATCAAAATTATTTAATTATATATGTTTTGCCAGTGAACATCTTAGAAATGTTAAGTGGATTGCTGGCTTTAACATCACAGCTCAAAATATTTGCCAGTGAAGGATTTGGGACTGTGCTTGTTTTTCTGGTGCCTTCAGCCAGTCGGCATGTTAGGACATCATTTTCCAGAGTGATTAGTCACACTGAGATGAATAGGAATGCTAATGAAGAGTTTTCTGAGGGTATTTATTAAGCTCCTTCTTTCATTTTATTAGGTGTTGCTAACCGCAAGAATTAAGTTTTTTCTGTGCATTGCTGTGATGCAAAGCTGAATTACCCCAGTCTTCAGTGTCACCTGATCCTTCAGAAATCATTCAAAGAAACATTTCTTGTTATTATTAATGATGAAAACAATTGTGCTGCTTCATACTTTTGTGGAAAATGTGATACATTCTTTGATGAATAGAAACTAACAGAACAGCATTTTTTTAAACATTCCAAATGTCATTTCTAATAAACAGCTTTCTTTTATAAACTTAATGTGTTCTTTTCAGCTGCAAAGTATTCTACCAAAAAAGTCAATCGTGGGTGAGCGCTGACAACAAGTTTCTGTGTATGTGCAGAGAAAGAGAGAGAGAGAGAGAGCGGGAGAATGAAAGCACGCTTTGCACAGATAATAAAAGGTAATTTGGGAATGGTCTTTTTAATTCTATTGTCTAATTTTGGTCATATATTCTTGCTTGGTCAGTGTCATGTTGGGTTCAGGCTCTTTTGCTCGTGGACTGTAAGCATCTTTGAAATAACTGAAATTATTTGGCACAATGATTTGGAGCTGTAAAGCGGTCAACTACTTCATAGCTGTGCTTTTCCTGGAGAATAATTGCACGCCTTAGAATGTCCGTCAACCAATCAGAGTCAAGCATTCAGCAGCCCATTTTATTTCAGTTGACTTCAATTTATTTTATATTTAGTTAACTATAATAATCCTGATTCAGTACATTTAAAACACCTCCCTCTTCCTCCTGTGTTTAGGGTCATAAAGATGTCACCATCTGAGCAGGAAGACAGAAAGAGGTATAGGATCACTTATCTCATGCACACCTGGGGCAAGATCTGGAGTGGGCGGGCCAACATGTTAAATTTGACTGATAGGGTTGTTTGGCTTTGGGGTTAAAGTGCTCAGAGTTTGACTTTTTTACAGCATCCCCAGCTCTAGATTTTGTGTGACAGCTGCTCGAAACAGAATGTGGACTATGTGTGTAAAATATTTTCAATCTTAAGTAATTTAACAGGCTGCTGCAGGACTGCATGACGTGTACAGTACAATATAGAGGCTGTGTAAGCAGGCAGTCAGAGGGTGGGATGAAACTCAAAGAATTTTCCATACGTCTCCCTGATGACTTTAACATGTCCTGCCAAACAACTGCAGCCGTCCTGACAGAAAACCCCCCACGGCTCACACCAGCCCACGTCGTATTTCCCGGGATTAAGTGTCTTTGCTTAGAGCCCTGAATGGCTGTTCATTCAAAGTGATGCCAGTCGTCTGTGACCCCTTCAGTAATCAAAGTATCTGGTGTTGGAGCATTTGTTCGGTGATAAATCTTCAATCTTAAGTAATTTAACAGGCTGCTGCAGGACTGCATGACGTGTACAGTACAATATAGAGGCTGTGTAAGCAGGCAGTCTGGGTGGGATGAAACTCAAAGAATTTTCCATACGTCTCCCTGATGACTTTAACATGTCCTGCCAAACAACTGCAGCCGTCCTGACAGAAAACCCCCCACGGCTCACACCAGCCCACGTCGTATTTCCCGGGATTAAGTGTCTTTGCTTAGAGCCCTGAATGGCTGTTCATTCAAAGTGATGCCAGTCGTCTGTGACCCCTTCAGTAATCAAAGTATCTGGTGTTGGAGCATTTGTTCGGTGATAAATACAATTTCCCACTTGCAGGCTCGAATACTTTAAACATGACCCCAATAAAAGTAGCAGTTGTCATCTGAATGAGAATGAAAGCTGAATGCACTCATATCCAACTAAATGCTCTCATTCTTTCCCTGTACCTATTATTATTGTGTTGTGGTATGCTTTACTTTAAAACCAGCTAGCAGTTGTAATTTATTAGTTGTATTGGAAGAGTCAGGAACAATGATGCTTTTCATAAGCATTAATCATCCATGTATGTTTGTAATTATTCAGCAATTGTATTACATTGCACTGGGTTTACTGTTGGTTTTAATTAGCTCCTCCTTTAAAGCAAAAATCACAGGACAAATTAAATGCTGCCACCTAGTGTCACGATTTCACAATACGTGGAATAGAGTTGTTTCTGCCTGTGTAATGTGTTATGGGAGTAATTCACTTAAAAAAAAGTCAAAGTTAAAATTCAGGGTTATAAAGCCAATGGCAAACCATTTCAGTTTTGTAATTCATTGGTCTCTGTAAACAGCACAATTTCTGTGCTATCTTAATCTCTTCAAAGATCTGTTTTATATTAAAAGTATATTTAACTTTATTCTCATAATTTCAACTTTATTCTTAAAATATTTCAACTTTTTTTCTTGCAATTTTGACCTTTTATCTGAAAATATTATGATTTTAATCTTGTAATCTTATTATTATTATTTTTATGTGGCCACAAAGAGTAACATTTCAGTTTTTTTTTTTTTTACTTTTATTTCCAACAAAACACAAATTATCCTAAAACCAACACACAACAAAATGTGACTGCAAAAAATTAGCACAGGCTGTTTTTATGAATGTACATATGCAAATGCTACTGCATTTATTTGAGAGCCTCAGCCTCTGGTATGCTGGCAGACGGCACGTCTCTTTCCTCTCCAAACACAGTCTTATCACAGAGCGCAAGCTGCTTTCCATTACGGGACTGCTGTGATCTGATAGTACTTCATAGAACACAAACATTTCCATCCGTCCTGGAGAACTGCATGGATGCTGAATACAAAATCCTTCAGATAGATAAAAACTACTGCAGCAATTTTATTTGTACTTTGCAGAAACTACTTTGCAGTAGTTTGATACATTTTTTACGTTTTGAACTCCAAACTTTTGAAATCCAGTCAACAACACCTGTGCTTTGTGCAGTTATTTACCGGCCACCGAGAACTAATAAGGACTGTATCTCGGAACTGGCTGCTTTCTTAGCGGATATTGTTCTAAAATATGATAAAATATTAGTTGTGTGTTGTGTGATGTCCGACTAACCCCTTAGCAAAAGATTTTTTAAATCTCATTGATTCTTTTGGTTTCCAACAGATGGTGAATGGTCCTACGCATACTCATGGGCACACTCTGGACTTGGTTCTGTCACTTGGCTTAGTTGTCAGGGGCATTATCATTGAGGATTTTATAGTATCTGATCATAATCCGATTTTATACTATTTATCTTCCTTGCCAGCTGAGTAAATTTTGCCCGGCTAAAAGATGGCTTCTTCCACTAACCCCTAGTACACATGTGGAGTTTAATGCATATTTTATGGAGACGTTGCAGTGTGTGAAAGTGGACCTCTTATCTCCGCATCTTAGCGTGGAGGAAGCTGTTCATATTTTTAATTCAGTATGGGCTGAAACATTAGACGGTGTTGCACCCTTGAGGCAGGTGTGTAGAAAACACAAGTCTGCCCTACGGTACAATGAATATATGAAATCTTTGAGAAGACAGTGTAGAAGATGTGAACTCTTCCTTGCCAGCTGAGTAAATTTTGCCCGGCTAAAAGATGGCTTCTTCCACTAACCCCTAGTACACATGTGGAGTTTAATGCATCTTTTATGGAGACGTTGCAGTGTGTGAAAGTGGACCTCTTATCTCCGCATCTTAGCGTGGAGGAAGCTGTTCATATTTTTAATTCAGTATGGGCTGAAACATTAGACGGTGTTGCACCCTTGAGGCAGGTGTGTAGAAAACACAAGTCTGCCCTACGGTACAATGAATATATGAAATCTTTGAGAAGACAGTGTAGAAGATGTGAACACAAATGGAAGAAAGACAAGTTACTGATTTCGGTAACACTTTCTATGAAGCCCATATTTATAATACATTATAAGGGTATTCTTAAGGTATTATAATGCATTATAAAAACCTTATAATATGTTATATCATCTTATAAATAATCATAACAACAATTATAATACATTATAATGCTTGCGCATTTGTGGTTATAACATTTAAGATTATGATTATTTATAACACACAATGAACACCATATTAAATATACTTTTACGTTTATAATGGGATATATATCTTGACATTGTTTATTTAAGATCTGCACAGTATCTTACTACATCTTGTAAGTGGTTAGGTGTTGAGTGTTATTTGAGTGTTCCCTGTGAGGCTAATATTAATTTTGATGTGAGCTACTTAATAATTTCAACTGAAAAAAGTGCAATGTTTATATGTTAGGTTACATTTTATTTTGATGGTCCCCTTAGACTATTGACTATAAGCAACTTTGCAACTACATGTCAACTAACTCTCATTAGAGTATTAGTAGGCTTAGGTTAAGGTTAGGGTGGGTAGAATGTTGAAAGTTACTTATAGTCAGTTTGTCTGTTGGGGAACTATCAAAATAGTGTTAGCATATATTTACAGTAGCAGACATACTACTAATACTCCAATGACTGCTAGTTGACATGTAGTTGTTGTTATCAACAGCTGTCTAAAGGGTACCATCAAAATAAGCAAACTGATATTACAGTAAAAATAGTTCAAAGCAAATGTGTCATATTACACATTCATCTGATCGATATCTGATCGTATGGCTGTTTGAGAAAAAAATATTATTATTATTATTATTATTACTAATAAGTGGACTTTGATTGCTTTAAGTAAAGTAGCATAAGAAAGATGACAATATGAGACATAATACATTATAACTATGAGAAATATAATCCATTGACACTTAAGTGGGTGCAACATGTTCACTGTGTGTTATAAATCATACTCTTGAAAGCTATAACCCCAAATAAGTAAATATTATAATACATTAAAGCTGTTCTTATGAATACTCATAAGATGATATAAAATATTATACGTTTTTTTTTATAATGCATTATGCAGTCATAATAATGGCTTACGAATACCCTTATAATATATTATAAATATGGGCTTCATAGAAAGTGTTACCCAAATTTCCTATGAAATGTTGCGAGATTCCTTAGGCAAATTTCAACGGGCTGTGAAAATGGCCAGGTCTAGATACCTTTCAGATGTTATTGAGAATAATTGTCAAAATTCAAAAGTCAACAATTGATTCATTCTTGAATCCTAGATTGGAAGTGCCCGGAGATATGCCCATGGGTTTATGTGAAATTCTTTTAGATTTTTTTGTTGGGCGTATATCAGACATCCGTAAGAATATACGACAGTGTTCATATATGCCTATGGATATACCTGTAACTCATGCTGTGTTGTCTGATTTTGAGCCCATTTCTTTATCCATGCTTTTAGACATTGTACTCAAGCTTAAGTCGACATTCTCTCCTCATGATATTGTTCCAACAAAGCTACTAAAGCAAGTTATTGAGTTTATTGGTCCATTTGTATTATCAATAATTAATAAGAGTTTACTTTCTGGAATTGTTACAACTTCTTGCAAATATGCCATAGAGACATTCTCTCCTCATGATATTGTTCCAACAAAGCTACTAAAGCAAGTTATTGAGTTTATTGGTCCATTTGTATTATCAATTTTTGTTTACTTTCTGGAATTGTTACAACTTCTTGCAAATATGCCATAGTTCAGCCTTTATTGAAGAAATCAAACCTGGATAAGAGTGTGTTGTGCATCTATAGAATAGTTTCAAAGCTTCCTTTTTTTAGCACAGATTTAGGAGAAAACGTTTTTTTAATCAACTTGAGTTCTTCCTTACTGATAATGCTATTGGTGAAGTCTTTCAGTCAGGGTTTAAAAAACAACATAGTACAGAATCTGCATTATTGAGAGTTTTTAATGACATTTTTATGGCAACTGACTCTGGTGACGTGACTCTACTTTTGCTTTTAGATCTAACAGCGGCATTTGATACAATCAACCATCAGATTTTGAGCTCACGTTTAGAAACTTGTGTAGGTATTCAAGGTAATGCCTTGAATTGGATTAAGTCTTATCTTCAAAACAGAAGTTTATCTGTTCAGATGGGAGAATGTATGTCAACCTCAGAGCCTTTATCTTGTGGTATTCCACAAGGATCTGTTTTAGCACCAGTCTTTTTTTCCACTGTATACGCTCCCATTAGGTCAGATCTCATGTCATTTCACTGTTGTACACCCAGTTGTATCTACCTTTGAAGCCAATTGCCTCTATCACTGTAGAAAGACTGGTGGAATGTTTTGGCGAGATTAAGGTGTGGATGTCTGCTAATTTGCTATGTTTAAATGAATCAAAAACCAAATTGATTTTATTTGGCCCTTCTGAGTCTGTTGACACATCCAAAATTTAGTTGGGTATTCTATCCCCTTTTCGGACACATCAAGTAAAAAACTTAGGTATAGTTTGTGATAGTGCACTGAAATGTGATAAACAAATCAATGAAGTTGTCAAAATTTGTTTTTTTCAATTGAGACTAATCTCTAAAATTAAGCCTTTTTTTTTATCTCGGAAGGACCTGGAAAAGTTTATCCATGCTTTTATTTTTTCAAGATTAGACTATTGTAACTCACCATACAATGGTGTTCAATACAAAAGTTTGGACAGACTACAGCTGCTCCAAAATGCGGCCGCAAGACTTTTGACAGGTACTCGGAAAAATGAGCAAATCACTCCTGATTTAAGAGTGCTACACTTGCTGCCGGTTTCTTATAGGATTGATTTTAAGATATTGTTATTTGTTTTTAAAGCCTTACATGGTACAGCTCCATCATATATAGCTGATCTGATCCAGGTGAAGAAACCAATGTTACGTTCTGAGTCATTAAATCTCTTAGTGGTCCCCCGGACGCACCAGAAAACGAGAGGCGACCACTCCTTTGCGGCCGCTGCTCCTAGGCCGTGGAACGGTCTACCTCATTATATCCGGCAGTGCTTAACTCTTAGAGTTTAAACGACATTTAAAAACATATTTTTTTTACTGTGGCGTTTGAGCATACATGAGTGCGGTGTTAGTGGTGAAACTGGTTTTTACCAATTGCCTCACTGAATCTGAGGTTTTATTTGTGTTTGTGTGCTGTTATTATATAGAATTTGAAAGTGATTTTATTGTTATTATGCATTGTTTCATGTACAGCACTGTGGTCAACATTTGTTGTATTAATATGTGCTTTATAAATAAAGTGAACATTGAACATTGAACAATTCCGCCAAAACACATGGAAGAAATCTGAAAAGATATCAAAGTCCTCTCTGGGAATGAAGCTCATCAACATGATTCTTAAATACAGAACCATATTAAAATGACAACATAAGACTTTAAACATACTATAAATCTAAAGTGGTTTAGCTATAAATCTCCTTTAGTATGAGGTTCTTACACACATGCTTACAGTAACTGCAGTCAATGCCTTTCAACATTGGCACAGCTATTTGGACCCGCTATCAGGGAACTTAATCTTGTTATACAAAATTCCATGAAAAAAAAAGCGAAAGAGCAAGAACATAAAATACTTTTTAATATATTTTAGTATGTTGTTTATTGTCATCATTTATCTTCAGTAATACTGAAGATGACCCAAAACAATAAAAACAATCCCATGTTCTAAGCTACAAAATATCACTTTGTAGCTGTTCTTCATTGGCTGATGGACAGAGCTGCAAAAAGATTTATGCAAGTCACCAGAAATGCTATTTACACTTAACTGCACGCAGCATCTAGATGTGAGTGAAGTGCACAGTATATCACGGTAAAATCAACCACATCAAGATCTCAGATTAATTTGCTGTGTTGAGCTCTGTACTGCAATAATACATCTAAATTCCCACTGACTATCAAGTTCAGATTGTCTCATGTCAGTAATTTTCAAATGCATAATGACCAGTTATAGTTGACTGGCTGTTTAATGAAACAAGCAACTGATTTCAGATCTTCTCAGAATTACTGTTGTTAATTGTTTCAAATTTGTCCCCAAAATATGGTAAATTATGTGCACACACACTAACTGTAGGAATGGGAAACTGAATTGCTCTCAGACACTGGCATTAAAACAGAGAAACGAGCGTGTTTGAGGAACAGCCAGCACTTTAGCCAGGCTCCAAAATACAATTTTAAAGATAATATGTTCCATGAGTTGAGAAGTGAAAGCTTTATAGTCAGTAAAATGCTCTTTAAAAGAAACATCATTCCAAAAGTGGGTGACACCTGATTTTAATATGGATAATAGTATGAAATCACAATCAATCCCAGGCATGTAACATCTATAATTAATATAATACTAAATAATACTATCGTATAAAATGATGCATTTGCTCTAATTGCTCTTGTGGCAGTAGATTTTGTAACAGATTTTCACCCATCACCTTTATTAGACGGGACAGTAGGAGGAGAAACAGGAAACAGTGGGAGAGCTCAAACTCGGGTCACCTGAAGTGCATCTGCTCCATATGTTGGAACACTGCCTTACACTCTTCAAACACCTACATACGGTTCACAACATCCATCACTCTCCATCCACATGGCAAATTTGCATAGGCCTATATTAACCATCTAACTTTTAGTAACAAAATGAATAAGATGGATATACCCTACTTGCGTTGAAGGCTAACCCAAATAAATAAGGTCTTTGACCTCTTTTAAAACAAATGCTTAGTTTGTGGTTCATTGTTTTATTTTTTTATTTTTTTTAATGAAAACACAGCAACAATAAAGACAAACTCGCTTATATAAAATGAAGAAATGAAACTTATTAACAAAAGTTGCGCTTTTGGATCATAGTGTCTCTCGCATCACTCTGAAAGAAGTTAGAGAGGATTTCTCTTCCTTTGCAGAAAGACTTACCGAAGCTGAGAGTCGAATCGGCTAGGCCGAAGACGACATTAGCGGCCTTCAAGGAAGGGTTTCCAAACTTGAAGAAAAAAAAAAAAAGCAACGAACCTTGGCTCTGTTCTTGACTTGGCCGAATGTAGAAGCGGCACTCTAATATTCGCATTCTGGGACTTCCAAACGGAGTTTAGGGAAATAATCCTGTTTCGTTTTTGTAAAACTGGCTCCCTCAGGTTCTGGGTGCGGACTCTTTCCCGGCGCCGGTGATCATTGAACGGGCACACAGGTTACCCAGTGGCAATCAAATTGGGAACACATCGTCAAGGCCAAAGACAATGCTAGAACTATGCAGACAAAATCAGAGTGCTGAGAGCAGCTCGGGAAAGAGGTACAAATGATGTTCCAGAACCTCCACATTATGTTTTTTCCAGATCTATCACCTGAGGTGTTGAAACAACGAAGGTGATTTGACGAGGTGAAACGAGAACTTCGGCGGGGTAAGATTAGGTACGGGATGATTTTCCCCGCCAAGCTTCTGGTCATCTACGGAAACCATTGTCATTTCTTCAACTCCCCCGAAGAGGCAAACAAATTAATCGCGGGCTTGCAAAAGGATCCTGGGGAAGCAGAACACCACATCACGGAGTAGTCTGTGGACGCTAAAGTTATTCGGCTCTTTAGGTTTTCAAAGTACTCTTAAACTTACTACCATGTAAGCCGGTAAGGTTGGTAATTTTGGATTTCATAATCCACAAAGAATCCTAAACTTGGTACAGGGTTTTCAGTGGATCAGGTCGCTATAATTTTTGAACTAGTACAAATTTGTAGATTAGTTAATTTTGTTGCAAATGACAATAGATTCTAGTATTACACTAACATTGTGGAATGTTCGGGGGCTTTGCAATGTAATTAAATTGAAACAAGTGATGAATAGGGTTAACTATCTCCATTCTAAAATATTGTTCCTGCAAGAAACATATTTACTGCCAGACGAAGTCATTAAACTACATAGAAGATGGCCAGGCCAGGTTATAGCAGCATCATATGGTTCACATTCAAGAGCTTTGCTGATACATAAATCAGTATCATTTCATGTATTAAAAATTATTCTTGACCCATCCAGTAGATATGTTATCATTACTGGTAGGATGCTCAATGAATATTGTAAACTTGTGAATGTTTACGGTCCAAATACAGATGAATCAACATTTTTTCACAATCTCTTCTTAATTTTGTCCTCTCTTCAGGGTAAATTAATAGTTGGGGGTGATTTTAATTGTACCTTAGATTCTAATTTGGACCATTCCACAGGTAGTGATGCTTCACACTCACAGAGTAGGAATATAATTAATCAATACATAAAGGATCTTAATTTAACTGATATCTGGAGGTTTCAAAATCCAACAAAGAAAGAATTTTCTTGCTACTCTTCACCTTTTCATACTTATTCCAGAATAGACTATTTTCTAATTTCAAAGGGCCTGATTAATTGTATATCCAACTGTAAATATAGCAGTATCGTTTTATCTGATTATGCATCATCGCTGAAATATATTCTCAGAAATATAAATTAAAAACCCATCTAGATGGCGTCTAAACATAAAATGGTTACATTTAATTTCTTGATTTTGTAAGAAACCAAATTTATTTATTTTTTGAGTGTAATACGAGTGTAATGATAAGAAATTCTCAGAAAAGATACTCCTGAACTGAGACAGGAACTTTTGTTATTTAAAGCAGAATTGAATGACATTTCTACTAATAAAGCTGTGGCTAATATAACTAGACTTAAACATATTATGAGCAAGGAGAAAAGACCGGAAGGCTATTGGCATGGCATATTAAGGCTCAACAAAATGAAAATGTGATTAACGAAATAGAAATTATAGATGGACAAAAGACTGTGATCCCTACTGAAATTAATAAGGCTTTTAGAAACTATTACGAATATCTTTAGAAATCATCACCCCCAGTGAATACCCATCTCTATAAAACATTTTTGGAAGAGATTCAGTTACCCTCACTATCCGAGGAAGACTCTAAAGCACTGGATCAACCAATTGAAGAAGCAGACTTGCATCAGGCCCTGATGGTCTACCCATAGACATCTCTAAGATTTTTCACAACAAACTGATAGGGTTTGAATATTTATTTAATATGTTAAATGAATCATTCAGTAATGAAGAACTCCCTTTCTCCATGCGTTAATTTCTACTAATAAAGCTGTGGCTAATATAACTAGACTTAAACATATTATGAGCAAGGAGAAAAGACCGGAAGGCTATTGGCATGGCGTATTAAGGCTCAACAAAATGAAAATGTGATTAACGAAATAGAAATTATAGATGGACAAAAGACTGTGATCCCTACTGAAATTAATAAGGCTTTTAGAAACTATTACGAATATCTTTATAAATCATCACCCCCAGTGAATACCCATCTCTATAAAACATTTTTGGAAGAGATTCAGTTACCCTCACTATCCGAGGAAGACTCTAAAGCACTGGATCAACCAATTGAAGAAGCAGACTTGCATCAGGCCCTGATGGTCTACCCATAGACATCTCTAAGATTTTTCACAACAAACTGATAACCCCAATGATTAATATGTTAAATGAATCATTCAGTAATGAAGAACTCCCTTTCTCCATGCGTTCTGACCTCATAACTTTAATTCTTAAAGGGGTCATATGATGCGATTTCAATTTTTCCTTTCTCTTTGGAGTGTTACAAGCTCTTGGTGCATAAAGAAGATCTGTAAAGTTGCAAAGACTAAAGTCTCAAATCCAAAGAGATATTCTTTATAAAAGTTAAGAGTTAACCACGCCTACCTAAAACGGCTCGTTCTAACACACCCCACATATCTACCTCACTATGTGGGAAGATTTGCATAACGCCGCCCAAATGTTCACGCAAAGAAAGAAGGCGTAACTTTTATTCTCGCTGTAGTATTGTTGTTGCTGCCGCCATGTCGTAGAGACGCTGTGTGCTTCGTTGTGAAAGCGAAACTACTTTGTTTGG
>NW_015505825.1:684709-693647 GCF_001515645.1 Sinocyclocheilus grahami
AGTCCGGCCCGGGGCCGCCACATGTGTTGGCCGCTCCTTCGTTGGACCCGCCAGCCGCGCCGTTCTCAACCCCGCCGCCTCTGCTCACTCTAGCCCTTCCGCTCACGCTAGGCCACCGTGTTTTTCGAAACTACTTTGTTTGGTCTTCCAAAAGAGGACACGACTACAAATCAGTGGTTAAGTTGTATTTACAACACTGTTCCAGAACAGTTTAACCCAAATATCCAGATGTGTGCAGCACATTTTATGAAGGACTGTTTACTGATCCTGGTAGAGTAGACTACAATGTCAGCAGTTCTGACTCACAGCCTGTAAGTACGTTTTCATTTAAAGGATTTGCCACTGATGATTCAAACGCGAGTTTTGGGCAGTAGAGTAGCACTTGTTGTTTGTCATTTCTCCGATCACAAATGCAGACATGGTTTTATGTTTACGCGGCACGATGCAATGCAACACGTAAAAAGACAGTATAAGTCATTATAATCAGTAATTATGTCCCCACTGGATGCAACAAATGTCTCGTTTATAATGTGTTTTAATGTTTTTGTCTTGTCGCTCCGGCCGGACAGGGCATCATCACAGTATGGTGAGGGGCGTAACATTTCCGTCACACGCTTGAGGTATTCGGCCAATCACAACCCACTGGATAGCTGGCCAATCACAGCACACCTCGCTTTTTCAGAATGATGAGCTTTGTAAAAATCGACGCGTTTCAAAAAGGCGGGGCATAGAGGAGAAACAATAATGTACCGTATGTGGAAAAGAATGTGTTTTTTTTACTTTAAACCGCATAAACACATTTCATTACACCAAATACACAAAATAATGTTCTTTTTAGCAACATCATATGACACCTTTAAGACGGGAAAATATCCTACAAAATGTGGTTCTTACAGACCCATTAGTCTTTTAAATTCAGACACTAAGATTATTGCTAAATTTTTAGCTAGTAGACTTGATAAATATTTACCATCATTGATTGATCCTGATAAAAGCAGCTTTGTAAAAGGTAGACAAGCTTTTTATAATATACACACCTTGTTAAATGGCGTAAACTGTAAAAAAAGAAGCCCCTGATACTGCTTTACTCTCCCTAGATGCCGAAAAGACTTTTGATAGGGTGGAGTGGGGCTATCTTTTTGATATCCTTTTCCATTTTGGTTTCGGCCCTTATTTTAGAAAATGGATCAATTTTATATTCAAATCACATGGCAGAAATATTGACTAATAATATAATCTCTAAATCATTTCAGGTTTCATGAGGCACATGCCAGGGATGCCCCCTGTCACCGCTCCTTTTTACATTAGCTATTGAACCTTTAGCTAGTGCAGTACAAAGAAATAAAGATATATCAGGGATTACAATTGATGGTCTTGAAAATTAGCTTTATATGCTGATGACATTATATTATTCCTATCCAATTTATGGACATCTATACCATGTCTATTGAGCCTAATTAAAACATTTGGATCTTTTTCAGACTATAAAATAAATGAGTTCAAATCTATGATTTTATTTCTTAAAGGATCGGAGCATCTTACACCCCCATCCAAACCCCATTTAAAAATGCTCATGAAGGTTTTAAGTATCTTGGCATTAATATCACCCCAGACCTATATAATTTGGCCTCCAGCAATTATACTACATAACTAAATTAATCACTGAGTTAATTAATAAATGGTAAATTTTATCGGAGTTTACGTTCAGTGGATACTCTCCAAAATGGCGCCAGGGTGACGCGGAGGAGACGAGTGGTTGAATAAAGTCGTTATTTTTGTTTTGTTATTTTTGTATTCTCGTAGCTTCGTAAAATTACGATTGAACCCCTGATGTCACATGGATTATTTTACCAATCTCCTTGCTACGTTTCTGGACGTTAATCGTGGTAATTACATTGCTGTCTATGGGAGGGTCAGAGAATGGTCAGAATTCATCAAAAATATCTTAATTTGTGCATTACTTTACTGAGAAACTACAATCTACTAGCTATGTTCTGCCTTAAGAACAAATAGCACGGATTAAGTACAGAGTTAGTTACAAATTAGTAGTTACTATATATCTTGTGTGAACCTTTTTATGTTCCAGTTTAGAACAACCCACAAGTCAACCCTACCTGCTGTACAGCTCCTGGTCCAGGTCCTTGTCATTTCAAATCACTGACAAGCACCTTCACACTCACACGAACCCCCTGGTTTGGAGCACGGAGTATCACTACACAGTCTGGCCTTGACCTGGAGATTTGGGTCTAAATGCATGATGGCATGCTGGAGACATCTCACCCCAAACATCGTGAACCCTCAAAAAGGAAAGTTACATTACAAAGAGCTGTTTCTATTCTTTTCAGATGAGATGTGGAAATTTATTGAGCTCAGCTGAGATTCCATCAATGTACCAAATGCTTCCAGATGGGTCCTTTGCACCCAAAGTTTTTGAAGAAACCATCCTTTTTTCATGGTTTCAAACATCTACTCTTACCCTTACACTTAAGCAAGCACTCTGAACAACAGAAGTCATTTTAAAGGCAAGGTGCAAACCATCTGCATGCATACTAACCCTCACAGACAGTGTTGCCAGATTGGACGATTTTGAATTTAATTGTGTGGGTAAAAATTGGCTTGGGCGGGTGGACAAAATGTGGGCTGGTTTGGGGTCAGTTTGGCGGTATTCAAACATAAATTGCATAGGCTAATTGTTTAACAAACAAGCTCAATTATGCATGAACTGCATCCAGCCAGTCATCACAACGTTACTACACACACACACTGCAGAGGCGCTGGTGCTGATGTAAACGTCGACAGCCGCACTTATCACGAGGGCTCAGCAGACAGATGTTATGATTCATGAGTGACAAGTTTTTAGCGAGATAAGTTATAACGTATCTGATTTTGAATGTAGTATGACTGTATATTCAAGTAATCACAATGCCTAAATATAAATTAAAGAGTGAGAGAGTGACTCAACTCTCAAAACGTGAATTATTGTGGAGTGAGATGACACTAAGGCTCTATCACTGCAATTCCGAAATCAGAGCACATTTGAATTAATCAAAACTGAAACTAAATATGTCGGTTTATCCGATCCTGTCTTTTATCTTTTTAAACAGTCCAGATTGATCAATCCTTGAAAACCGCTAGACTTGATTAGTTTGACTGTGCAAAGTTCTGTATTATGTTCTACAATAGGAATTAGGCTTTCTCTAGTTCTGTGTAAAATTATACAGCGACACGAAGGTAAGTGCATTATTGTTGTTTTTATTTTTTATTTTAATTGTTGGGTTATAATGCAGTATGGTATCTATGAATGACACAGTTTTGACTGTCATAGTGTGTGCATGAACAAGTGTGAAATACCTGCTAATTACCCTACTTTTTCCTATCACTTATATTGGGCCCGTTTTGCATTTAAATTGGATTATTCTGACTGGTGACATTGAAAATGATGCATGTGTTGTTTTGAGGGTATCGGTTAATTTCTTAATTGCCATTTTGACATTGTCTGCTTTCATATTTTATTCATGTTCGGTAGCCTAATTCTCTTTAATGTAGGCTATTTGCCCCGATTTGATCCGTTTACCTGGGATATTTATCTAATGTTATATTTATATTATTTTGTCGTCATTATTTTGTTTCAAGGTTAATAAGGGCCATTTTAACTCCTTAAAACTCCTTATTCCATCATTTATTTTGACAGTTAAAGTTTTTGTGAGCTTTTGGGCTGGAAATCGTCCATCCAATCTGGCAACACTGCTCATAGAACTTTTTGCAAGAGAACACAAATTTTTCCATGGGGGAAAACAATACTTTTCTGAGAGAAAGCAGAAGTTTTGTGAGTGCACGAAAAAGTGCTGACATAGATTTTTTTCCTGCCATCTCACTTTATTTCCACCACCACGTCCCCGTATGTGCACTGTACTCAAAGTCACAGCTCACTGTCTTTGTCTTCTAGAGACAGACACAAAGTCACAGATTCAATGACCTCTTGCTTCACAAAAACACATTTACAGGAGAATCTGGATCATTTTGATTGTATGCAAACAAAATGTGGTCAGTCAGTCTTCTCTCTCATAGACTAATGTGGTGAAAATGTGGAGAAGCTTCGAGAGAAACCTCCCAGCACCATCATGGACAACGCTGTAGTTGCAAGACAGTCCTTCAGGTTCCTGGGCTCTGCCATCTCGCAGGACCTGAAGTGAGAGTTCATTGTGAAAAAGGCCCAGCAGAGGTTGTACTTTCTTTACCAAATAAAGTTCAACCTGCCCCAGGAGCTGCTCACCCAATTCTACTCGGCCATCACTGAGTCTGTTCTGTGTTCATCTACAACTATCTGGTTTGGTTCAGCTACCAAATGAGACATCAGAAGACTACAGCGGACAATCCAGACTACTGAGAGGATCAGTAGTCCCACCATCTCTCCAGAAAACTTACTCTTTGAGAGTGAGGAAGAGGGCAGGTGAATTCCTCACAGATTCCACTCACACTGGCCACAACCTCTTTGAATTGTTGATCCACCTCACAATGTTGTTTTCCAAGTTCTCAAAATGGTCCCATACAACAGACCAATTAAAACCACAACATTTGGCTTTGTCTTGTTTGGCTTATAGTCAAATCTGACAGGATTTCATGTCACTAGGCATCCTGAGGTCACAGTGCCATCTATCCTGTAAAATACAGTATTGTCCCATATAAAGGTAAAATGATGCGTCCCGAATCAAATCAATGCTCGCTCGATTTATCCCGTATTTTACATAGGCTTAGCTGACTAAACACATATGAATTTTGCTGTGTGGATAATATTAAAGGGGTCATATGATGTTGCTAAAAAGAACATTATTTTGTGTATTTGGTGTAATGAAATGTGTTTATGCGGTTTAAGGTTAAAAAAACACATTATTTTCCACATACTGTACATTATTGTTTCTCCTCTATGCCCCGTCTTTCTGAAACGCGTCGATTTTTACAAAACTCATCGGTCTGAAAAGCAGGGTGTGCTGTGATTGGCCAGCTATCCAGTGCGTTGTGATTGGCCGAATACCTCAAGCGTGTGACGGAAATGTTACGCCCCTTACCATACTGTGATGCCATGTCCCGGCGAGACGAGACAAAACCAATAAAACCAATTATAAACGAGACATTTGTTGCATCCATTGGGGACATAATTACTGATTATAATTACTTATACTGTCTTTTTACGCGTTGCGTTGCATCGCACCGCGCAAACATAAAACCCTGTTTGCCCAAAACTCGCGTTTGAATCATCAGTGGCAAATCCTTTAAATATGAAAACTTACTTATAGACTGTGAGTCAGAACAGCCGGCATTGCAGTCTACTCTCCCAGTATCAAGAAACAGTCCTCCATAAAATGCGCTGGACACATAGCTATCCAGTGCGTTGTGATTGGCCGAATACCTCAAGCGTGTGACGGAAATGTTACGCCCCTTACCATACTGTGATGCCATGTCCCGGCGAGACGAGACAAAACCAATAAAACCAATTATAAACGAGACATTTGTTGCATCCATTGGGGACATAATTACTGATTATAATTACTTATACTGTCTTTTTACGCGTTGCGTTGCATCGCACTGCGCAAACATGCCCAAAACTCGCATTTGAATCATCAGTGGCAAATCCTTTAAATATGAAAACTTACTTATAGACTGTGAGTCAGAACAGCCGGCATTGCAGTCTACTCTCCCAGTATCAAGAAACAGTCCTCCATAAAATGCGCTGGACACATTTGAATATTTGGGTTGAACTGTTCTGGAACAGTGTTGTAAATACAGCTTAACCACTGATTTCTAGTTGTGTCCTCTTTTGGAAGGCCAAACAAAGTATTTTCGCTTTCGCAACGAAACACACAGCGTCTTCACAACATGGCGGTGGCTATGGCAGCAACAATAAAGTTACGCCTTCTTTCTTTGCAGGAACATTTGGGAACGTTATGCAAATATTCCCACATCGTGACGTAGACATGTTGGGGGCATGTTTAAACGAGGCATTTTAGGAGGGCGTGGACGAGTCTTAACTTTTATAAAGAATATCTCTTTGAGTTTGAGGCTTTAGTCTTTGCAACTTTAGGGATCTTATCTATTCTCGAACAGCTTGTAACACTCCAAAGAGAAAGGAAAACTTGAAATCGCATCAAATTCCTTTAAGCAACGGAGCCTCAAGATCACGCATTGTAAACCCACATGTTTTTTTTTTTAACTCTAGCTCTTGTCCACCCGTTTAAAGCCCGGAACACACCAAGCCGATGCGACGAACCAGTAGCGACAAAATCAGACTGTGGGGTCAGCTCACATCGGCAGCATCTTGGTCCAAAGCTGCCCTGACACACCAAGCCGACGCTCGTCGGCCAAGTAGCACGTCTGTTCTGCTCCTGCGTAAGAAGTTTTTTTTTTCTTGTGCACTCGTTTGCCAGATGAACATCCAATCAGAATGATCAGATGGCCCAACTGACCGCCAAGCGCCGACACCGATTCAACATGTCGAATCAACCGAAAAAAAGCAGACGAGGACCAACTTCATCTGACGTTGCGGAACACACTGAGAAAACTTAGTCGGCCAACGAACAAAAACTGCCCGTCGGCTTGGTGCACTCTGCAAAGAATCTCTCCAAAAATAAGTATATAATTGAAAAGTTCAGATGCAAAAGCCTCTAAGTGTCACACCCCTGTGGACTGTTGATTGTGGGTTCTCCCTCTGTGTCCCTATTTGGTTGTTCTTGTTCTAATTATTAGTTAATCACCTCATTGTGCTCACCAGTCTGCCCCTCGTTATCTGCCCTATATCAGTTCCTGTCTCTTGTATTCTAGTTTGTCGGTTATTGTGAATGTTACCCCGTGTGTGTTCTTGACCTGCCTGGATGTTACCTGTTGTGGATATTAAAGTGCTTATTGGAATTCTTGTTGTCTTCGTCATCCCTGCCTGTTTCCACACACTGCGACCGCGACAGAATAACCGACCCAAAAAGAAAGTATAGCGAAGTGTTTCCCCTTGTTTGTTTTCCAGTTTTTATTTTTGTTATGGATGACCCGGCCGTCCTCGTCCTCCTGCTGGAGCAGGGGGATCGCTCTCTCGAAGACCACACTACACACTTTGTGGCCCTCGCCAACCTCACGCACTACCCGGACAACTGCCTCTGCACATTCTATCAAGTTGCACTTAACGCCACCACACGAGCGCAGTTGTCTGGGGATGGTCCTCGAGAGAGCCTCGCCACCTTCATCGAGTGGGTGCTGGTGTCTTGCCAATCGAGACTCACCGTGGACATCGCGGAGGATGACACCAACCCCACTCCGAACCCAGAGCCCAGTCAACTTCCACCCCACGATGCGGAGCTGCCCGAGCCCACCGCAGACAGAGAGCCAGAGCCTGCCGCGGTCATTGAGCCATCACCATCGGGAGCGACAGAGCGGATGATCGCCCCGGAGCCTGAGCCCCAAGTATCTGACCAGGTGCGAGAGCCGGCAGCACAGCGATGGTGGAGACCACTGTGGACATCGTGGGGGCTACGGAAAGCCCCGCCCATGGCACCACGCTGAGGGTGAGCTCACACTAGACTCGGGACTATTAATCGACTTGGATACGGAAATACTCTTCACTCCATCTTCATCTGTACTGTCGGATTGGCAAGATATCCCACCCAACCTCCCTCTCCCACCACCTCTCATAGACTTGTTTCCTTGCTCAACGCCATTTCCACTGGATCCCATCAGCCTGGTCTGCCTATCTCCACCTCCATTGGAGTTGAGTCTGGAGGATCCCTCAACTCCGCCTTCAGCCTCCGAGGCCCAGGCTCAACCTCGGTCCTGCGACCCAGCGGCTCCACCATGGCTCCTAGCTCCCTTGTCTCCACCATGGCCCGTCAGTCCACAAGCTCCACCGGGCCCCATCGTTCCTCCGGCTCTGCCTTGGTCAGTCGTTGACCATTTGCCGCATTGGGACTCCACTCCTCTGGCTCCGCCTCGTCCCTCCGTCCCTCAGGCTCTGTCAGGCTCCTCCTTCCCTTCGGCTCCACCTTAGTCCTCTGTTGATCCGGCTCCACCGCGACCTTCTGGATCCCCGGCTCCGCCTCGGTCGCCGGCAGCATGTTACCCCATGTGTGTGTGTGTGTGTGTTCTTGACCTGCCTGGATGTTACCTGTTGTGGATATTAAAGTGCTTATTGGAATACTTGTCGTCTTCATCATCCCTGCCTGTTTCCACACACCGTGACCGTGACACTAAGTGCCATTTGAATTTTTTTCTAAAATTAGCTTCTTTTTTTTTTTTTATCAGGATCCTATTTGTAGGTTCGGTAATTTCACTTTAATGGCAATAAATAGGATCTTTTCATTGCCATTAACGTGAAAGAAATGAACATAAACATAGGAGCCTGAGAAAAAAAATGCTCATTTTAGAACTAAATTTCAAAAGGCACTTAGGCTTCTGCATCTGAACTCTTCAATTATAGGCTACTTTTAATTCGTGTACTTTATTTACCCATACCAAAATGGTTAAAGTTGCTACACTTTCATCTATCGATGTAGAGCAGCATGATCATCTTATACACTGATACTTGTGAGTTTAGAGAGTGGTTTACACAATAATCATTTCCCTTACCTGTCCAATTAAAAAAAGAAGTAGCTTGGAGTTTACTACTCATGATTTTCTCAGTCATGAACTCTTTCCACCTTGTATGCCTTGCCAATGTTTACACTTGTTTTTGTCCTTGTCAGTCTTTCTGTCTTCTGGCTTCAGAGCTTTTCTGTTTTTCGGCGGAACAGGAACTGCTTCCCACGTTGTCTTCTTTTTCTTAATGTTTAACGGCAGTTGGCATCCAGTGTAATTGGTGCATTACCGCCACCATCTGCTCCGGAGTGTTGATCAGATAATATTTTTACAGACTAATTCACCCAATTCACCACCCCCCCCCCGCCCCCCCCCCCCACCCACC
>NW_015505825.1:693728-737459 GCF_001515645.1 Sinocyclocheilus grahami
CAAGCATACAAATCCACATATTTCATCCATATTCTACTATATGATAATAATAATACATTTTAACCTTCCTCAATACTCCTATAACTCTTCATACTCTATTAAAAACCCCTGTGTCCCTTAAGAAATCCATAAGAATTCTAGTCTGTGCCCTATGTTGTGTGCTCAATAGCCCGTTTAATGTCATGTCCTAAACCTCTATCTCTCTCAACTTATTCCTCATCAACTCTCTCTGAACATCATACCTGCTGCACCTCAAGACCACATGATCCACTGACTCCTCTTCCTGGCAAACCTCACACAATCCAGTATCATGTTTCCTATCAACTTGAGTGTTTTATTTAATAAACAATGTCCCAATCTTAACCTAGATATGACCGTTTCCTCGCTGCGATTTCCACTTCCAATCACTGAACATTTAACATCCCTCTGGATTTGATATAAATGCCTTCCCTTCCCCTCTCTATCCCAC
The DNA here is from genome assembly GCF_001515645.1 of Sinocyclocheilus grahami. Classification (NCBI taxonomy): domain Eukaryota; kingdom Metazoa; phylum Chordata; class Actinopteri; order Cypriniformes; family Cyprinidae; genus Sinocyclocheilus; species Sinocyclocheilus grahami. Next base: position 694,198 of record NW_015505825.1, read on the forward strand.
CTCTCTTGCCACATTTGATTTATTGTCTTCCATATCACACTTTTAACCTCTGTTTTACTGATACTTACTTGCATTTCTATATTTCCTTTTGTTAATGCCGTTTTAGCTAATTTATCTGCCATTTCATTTCCCCTTATCCCTACATGTCCTGGTACTAGGGCTGGTCCGAAAACCATTTTTTTGAGCTTCGAAGCTTCGGTAGTAATCAACACCGATTATTCGAAGCTTCGGCGGCTGAACATATTCTTCTCTCTAAGAGAGGCAGGAATCTCTGTGTGTCTGTCTGTCTGTTTGCATTTTATGCGTTCATCCAATCGACTTCACACATGGCGGGTGTGTTGCTGCGGACCCAAGGGAGTGTAGTGTCGCATTTTGGTGCAATATGGACACGCGACATGTTCAGAATGAATAAACTTTTAATAAACTACAGAACAGCTCGAGCCGGAAGCGGCGCGCCTCACACGGGCAGGGCTTATATGCTCCGAGAACGGACACTGCACTAGTGATACAAAACACACAGGTCTGTTAAGAGCAATACTTTTAATAGACAAATTATTATTAGGCTGGGCTGCTGTTTTTTTATGACTGCCGTGTTCGCAAGTATTTTCCAAGCAAATTAAGTGCACGTTTTTATCATGTGTAAAATTACTGATTAACATGGCGATTAAAAGCAGCTCGTTTTTTTTTTTTTTTTTTTTTAAACAGTAAAGCCATGTTGGCCAATCAGAATCCTGAAAAAGTTTCCAGTAGGCGGAGATAACAGCGACATCACAAGCCAAAAACTCTGGTTTCGCTGTCTACACCATAACACTGCAACCAGAGTTTTTGAAAATCTTCACCCTGGCAGGCGTTTTCAAAAATGTTCGATTTCGGTGACCTGGTGCTGCGTTTGCGTGTGGACGAACGGCCAAACCGCGTAGAAAAAGCTGCGGTTTTAAAAATAACCTCGTTCGTGTGGACAGGGCCTAAATATTCGGCTCCTGTGAGAAACTGTTCCAGTGGGTGGAGTTTACGTGAATAGTCATTAGTTCCCCTGTTTTGGGCGTGTCCTTGAAACAACACGCAAACGAATGGAACTAAAAATATCAGTGCACGCTCCTCAAATCGCTACTTTTTTAATTAATTATTTTGAACAGGCAATGAAGTTTCAATTGAAGCTTTAATTGCAACAGTGTCAAAACAATGCAGTTTGTGTAGTATGATAAATCGTCTGTAAGCTGTTTTGCTTGATTGATTACATGTACACAGCAAAACAAGCGAATGCTAACCTTGGGTAATATAGTTTCTTATTTTTTTTGATGTGTTTAGCTTTTTATACATTTCATTTGTGGTGCATTAACTGTTGTTTAAATAGTTTGATTAGCCTGTAGTTACAGGTGACTATTACTGCAGTGTTCACTACAGTGCTTGAAACAAATATATAAAATCTTGTTTATTTTGTATATAACCAGTGTTTCTGTTACCTGCATAAGCTACATACACAGTGAGAACATTTGTTGTTGTAGTTATAATGTTAATATTGTAATCATTATAATTTGTAATTGATTATATAGGCTAATACAGTGCATAAACCTTAAAGCATTGTTCTGATGCAGTCTTCTTGGACATAGGTCAGCAGCTACTCCAAGAATATTATTTTTTAAATTTGGATAAGAAATCGTACGTCATCGTCACCAATGTTATAATATGGCTTTGATTTCCTTTTGTGATGTTTCCACATATATTCATCATCATGTAAAGTCACTGTCTGTTTCAGATTGGAGGCTGGACATACATGGAGGCTGTTCTCTTCGAGTGCCGAGGCCATGTTTTAATAAATATCTCAGACAGACACCAGACACTCACTTAATTTTGCATTGCTTCATTCCACATGCATACTTTCACACAACTTTCCTTGTCTTTTCAATTTGAGTTATATTCATAAAGCTATTACTTCTGTACTTGTCATAGTAACATTTAATGAATGTAACTAATATTTATGTGATCTACAATGTAATTTTTTGAGTATAATTTTAACATGTTATTTGTTAACCTGCATGTCATGTTACTATTAACCCACATCAGAGAACTGTGAACATTAAAGTGAGTTGTTAAATTATTGAAATATTAACTTTAATTAATCTCAGAGGATATTAATCTCAGCAGAACAGAGTTTGGAAGACAAACACATTTGGGTTTCATTGCATGTAATAGTTGTAAAATGTGAAAAATAATTTTGAATAAGATGTTCAAATGTTAAACATTATTAACACAATGGATCATGACATTTTGGATATTTTGCACACACCATTCTTAAACGTATGACATGATGAGGTTGTTTTCAGTGCAACATATGGTCAAAGAACAGACACAATGTATGCGTATATATGATATTATTATAATATTTATTATTAGTATTTTTTCTCAGATTCTCTAAACTGTTAAGCTTTGTATTTGACTGTTAACGAAATACAATAAAGAAAAATGTGATATGCAAATATGATATACTTTGTAAGTCCATTTCAAATAGACAGTTCATTTAAGTATAAAAATTAACTCACTCATGATGTTTCAATGGTGTATGACTCCTTCAGTGTTTTTTTTTTTTTTGGCTCATGATTTCAGATGAGTAAATGATGTCAGAATTGTCATTTTTGGGTAGACTTCTACCTTCAATATATTATGATCTATTAGTACTTGGAGATTGGTGGTTCCCAAACAGGCGTATGTGGAAAGATTTTGATGTTAAAAAAATAAAAATAAATAATAGTAATAGGAGAAAATATGTGACAGAAGTAAATGTGCATTTAGTGTGACATTAATTATAATTCTGATATTCAGAATAATTAAAAAAGATACTGATGAGGCTGGTAAAAACTGGTTATTTAAAAAAGAAAGAAAGAAAGCTACAGAATGCTCACACCAATTAAATGATTGTTCTCTCACTTTGTAAAGCAACTAAAAAAAGTGAGTAGTCCCAATCTGCTAATGTAAATTGTGCAATACATCCCAGTCACCAATAGAGGACTCCCTCATCACAGATTTGTCAATGCTTTTATAATAAATTTTGGAGAAGCAAAAAAAAAAACGGACTTGCCAGGTTTGTGACATCAAATGCACAATAACTAGACAGTTACAATGATACTTGCTGCCAAACATAGGATCACCAACCAAACTGGAAAACACTTTCTCGATCTAATAAAATCAATGTTTTGTTTGAGACTAACACTCAAATCAATCAGGTCTAATTTCGTGAGACTAAAGATGGACAGGGCAAAGAACCCAGGGGCTTTTCCTGTAAGCCAGATGATTTCCTGTCATAACCAAATTAATATACAGTACAGTGTAAATATGCATACAGTAAATTCAGAAAGTATTCAGACCCCTTCATTTCTTTTCACATTGTATGTTGCAGTGCTATGCTAAAATGCTTTTAAAAATATTTTAAAATACATTGCTCCATACCCAATAATGAAAAAACAAAAGCCAGATTTGTGACCCTTTGCTTTGACACTTGAAATTTGGCTGTTGTACAGCACTATAAAAAGGTTTTTAACATCTAGGTTTCCCATCATGCAAGATCCACTGTCTTATTGGGGTCTTATTTGGTCCTCTCGTGATTAGAAATGATCTACACTCTAAGAAAAAAAGTCTTGGTTCCCAGTACAAATATCAAAATATTCCTCAAATCAATATGCATTTGCCTGAAAAGTGACTTGATATATTAAGTATTGTTTTCTAAAAAAATAAATACTAATAAAAATCTAAATCAAGTTTACTCTTAAAACAAGACAAAAGGAAAGAAAGAAAGAAAGAAAGAAAGAAAGAAAGAAAACAAATGGGGTAGGGAAAATAAAATTCTATCAAATTTAAGTTTCTTATCCTGTTGTTAGATACTTGTCTTGTTATAAGCATAAAAAAATGTGATACTCACAATATTGATTTTTTTTTTTTTAGAAAACAAGACTTGGTATCTTAAGTCATAAATCTTGATTTAAGAATCAAAAGACATTTAAGATATTTTGATTTAAGATATTTGTACCGGGAGATGAGAATACTAAGTTGTTGTTGTTGTTTTTTTGCAGTGTGCCTTTTCAAAAGTGACCAATCACAGCTTTTGTAGTGAATATGTATTATTTTTCCATTTTTATTTAATTCACCACAAAACAAAGCCATCAACCTGCACAAATTATCTGATGCATTTTGGTCGAGCTGGGTTAAGCGTAAATGACACTATGTTTTGATTCAGTATAGTTATTTAATCATCTAGTATTGATTTAGCAACATTAATCTGGTCTTGCAGTTCCCATAAAATCCAGGCGTTTCCAGCAGAGCTCAATTAGTCTGAGAGAGTGGGATTCAGAGATGTGTGAAGTGTGGCAGATGTGGATGAAGACATCTCCAGGGATGATGTAATCCTCAGATGAGAGTCCTTCTAGAGTGCTTGCTAATTCTCCTCTTCTTCACGGAGGACACCAGCACCATATCAATATCTCATTCATGTTTACTGTGTGCTACTGTACAGTTGAGTCTGAGCTGCTCAGTACTGATTAAATATTACCCTCTCTGTGTCTGACCTCACTGATCGCTACCTACCGATCAGCAGGACTCCAAGTGCTCGGAATGAAAGACTCTCCTCTCCTCATGCTGCTGTGATGAAATACACTGTAACCTCACGGCAGTGTAGAGAGACTTCCTCCCTTTGTTAATTATCTTGAGCATATTTGAAGCAGATAAAGTGATTATGTGGCTGGAATAGAATTACAGTGAGACACTGAGTGGGAGAGGTAGAGAGTGAGAGCTCATAGGTGGATATGTCAGCATGTGCACTAACAGAATAAGGCTCTTTTTTTTTTTAATCCAGCTGGATTTAAACTCATGGTTCACCCAAAAAAATGAAATTTTGCTGAAAATGTACTCACCCTCAGACCATCCAAGATGTAGAGGAGTTAGATTTTTCATGGGAACAAATTTGAAGAAATGTAGCATTACACCACTTCCCCACAAATGGATCCTCTGCAGTGAATGGGTGCCGTCAGAATGAGAGACCAGACATCTGATAAAACCTTCACAGTAATCCACAGGTAATCCACACGACTCCAGTCCATCAGTTAATGTCTTATTAAGTGAAAAGCTGCATGTTTGTAAGAAACAAATCCATCAAGACATTTTTATCTTCAAACTGTTGTCTCTAAATATCCTAGTCCTCTATCCATCATATTAATTTCTCCAGTGAAAATATCTGAAATGTGCACAGATCAAGCACTTTTTACAAAATAATGTAAAATAATATATAATTGGTCGGTGTGGATTTTGTCCCCCCCATTCTCCACTGTGATTGGTTAGTTGACTAAAAAGTGACAGTCATGAGCGCTGTGTTTTACTCAAAGTTTACCATTCTTCAACTCTCGGCACCAAGAAAAAAAAACACCCAAGTGCTCAGCGTGAAAAAGATGCTCAGCGAAAGGCGCATGCGGTTCTCCCATTGAAAAAAATTGAAAAATTATACTAGCCTCTGGAAAAAATGCTTTGGTGGACACGCACCCTTAATGATGCAGCTGATGAAGCAGGTGGAGCCAAAGAGATGGAGGCTCGAGACATAGCTGGAGGCCTGGAATCCAGTGGCAAAGAGTTGAAGGGACAAGAAAGCTGATGGGTCGAGGGCTGAGGTGAAGTACAGGACACTTTGGCCAGAGCTGGAGTTAGTGGATCATCTCACCAAGTCGGAGCTGGAGACCAAGAGATCCGAGAAGGATCCGTACCACTGAGGGTGGAGCAGTGGGGCTGACAGGAGCCAGTGGAGATGGGGCCGAAGGACTGGCTGGTGCTGGCTGAGGAGGAAGAGGGTGTGGGAGGCTGAGTGGGAGTAATGTTGCCAAAGGAGACTTTAGACTGGTCAATGAAGAAACCAGTGGATACACAGGAGATTCTGAGCTGGGTAGAACCAGAGATCACAGGTATTATCCTCTTCTGAATCCTCATCTTTAGTGGCAGGAGTGTGGGCATCCACTTGAACTCCACTAGCACACCCACCCATACAATGCTGCTGACTCAAGCACCTGGTCAGACTTTCAGTTTGGGACTGGCTCTGGGGCGATGATGGGCTCAGGCTCTGGTGCTGGTACTCAGGCTCCATGTCCATGGTGGGCTCTGGCAATGGCTCTCTGCAGGGTGTAGGAGGTGGCTGGCTAGGCTCTAGATACAGATTGGAGTTGGTGATGTCCTCCTCAGAGGGACAGACAGTCAACTCCAGTCCATTGTTCACCAGTACCCACTCCACAAACGCGACAACCTCTCCACCCAATGAGCATCTCTGTTTTGAAAAAAAAAACAGCATGGCAGCTGGTTTGAGCTGGTTTAAGCTGGTCCTTAGTTGGTCATGATCTGGTTTAAGCTGGTCCTGAGCTGGTTATAAACTGGTTATGAGCTGGTCCTGAGCAGGAGCTAGTTGCTTAGGACCAGTACATGACCAGCTTATACCAGCTCATGACCAACTAAGGACCAGCTCAGGAACAGCTTAAACCAGCTCATTACCAACTAAGTACCAGCTCAAACCAGCTGCCATGCTTCAAAACATACCTTACCAGCATATGCTGGTTTTTTCCAACAGGGGTCACCAGGCAGGCGTGCCTTAGATTGCTCAGTGAGGCTGGTGTAATAAAAGACACAAAGCGAGCAATCAGGGAAGTGGGTAAGGCAAGGCAGGTTTAAAAAATACGTAGGGTGGTCATTGGGTTTGTTATCTTTGCTCCAAACAGAGGAGGCGAACTGCTGGTAACTCCATTCTTTCTTGTTGGGTTTGATCTTCTGTCAGCAATGGTTGCAATAACCACATGGCGATGGAGAATATCAAACGAGAACACTTCTTTATTAATCCACAAAGGAAACTCAGGAGATCACAGGCATAAAATAAAGCACAATCACGTATACCACTGGCAAGACCAAACAGAGACCTGAGGGAAACTAAGGACTTAAATATGTGCAAGGCTAATCAACAGAAAATAAAAAAGGTGAGGAACTAATGAGTAACTATGGAAACGAATGAGAAACGCAGGCGGACAATCAGAATACAATTATCCCAAAACAGAATTAAACATAACACAAACCTTTGTAGTATTTATTTTTTTACAATGTGAAAAATCATTTTTACCGTGCAATTAGAAGCACAGGAGTCTCCACTGCTCAGAAGAAGAACAGGGATTTGGGGGCGAAATATGGCCAGGATATGTTCTTTTGTGGCAAACAAAACCAGTGTCTGCTTTCACTTCCCATTCCCATAGAGACACTAATGTCATCATGTTGCTAATTAGCTTCATTTGCTACAGGCATCTGTAGACGGCTCATAGCTGCAGTCTGAGAGCATAAACTTCACCCTGAAACCCCTGTTGAATTATCCTGTAGATTTCCACTGTGTTCCTTTACCAATCAACAGATTTGAACTCAGTTTGCCTCCTGCTCATATGAATCCAAGCATTACAAGTGGGCTGACTGATCTTTAAATTGCTTATCTTTTACTTTTTTCTGTTTTTGGATCTCAATTATTATATGTTGTAGCACTTAAAGTTAGTTCACCCAAAAATGAAAATTAGCCCACAAATTACTCACCCTCAAGTCATCCTAGGTGTATATGACTTTCTTCTTTCAGACGAATCCAGTCAGAGTTATATTAAAAATTGTCTTTGATCTTTCAAGCTGTTTAATGCCACTCAGCGGGTGTTGCATGCATCAGTCCAAAAGAAGTTAAATAAAAATCGCCCATCCATAAAAATGTGTCTCACGCGGCTCCGGGGGATGAACAAAGGCCTCCTGTAGCGAATCAATGTGTTTTTTCAATGTGTAACACCCGCTGAGTGGCATTAAACAGCTTGAAAGATCAAAGACAATTTTTAATATAACTCCGACTGGATTTGTCTGAAAGAAGAAAGTCATATACACCTAGGATGACTTGAGGGTGAGTAATTTGTGGGCTAATTTTCATTTTTGGGAGAACTAACCCTTTAAAGCACTTTAAAGAAGTCTGAGAAAACCAGTTAAGGTTTTGAGAACCAGAAATAAGAAAAAGGTAAAGGAAGCACGAATAGCAGTAGATACTACTTATACAAAGAAACAAATGATATTAGATATGATTTATACTTGTAGTTATTTGCTAATAGTCACTACAAGCAGTCATGCGAGAAAAAAAAAGGTCACACTTTTGTCTGAGGACCAATTCTTACGGTTAACCAACTATTAACTATGACTTTTGACTCAAACTCCTACACTTCTTATTAATAGCGAGTAAGGTAGTTGTTAAAGGGGTCATATGATGTTGCTAAAAATAACATTATTTGGTGTATTTGGTGTAATGAAATGTGTTTATGCGGTTTAAAGTAAAAAAAAACACATTATTTTCCACATACTGTACATTATTGTTTCTCCTCTATGCCCCGCCTTTTTGAATCGCGTCAATTTTTACAAAGCTCATCGGTCTGAAAAGCGAGGTGTGTTGGGATTGGCCAGCTATCCAGTGCATTGTGATTGGCCGAATACCTCAAGCGTGTGACGGAAATGTTACGCCCCCCTTACCATACTGTGATGCCGTGTGTCCCGGCGCGACGAGACATAAACATTAAAACCCATTACAAACGAGGGATTTGTTGCATCCAGTGGGGACATAAGTACTGATTATAATGACTTATACTGTCTTTTTACGCGTTGCATCGCGCCGCGTAAACATAAAACAATGTCTGCATTTGTGATCGGAGAAATGACAAACAACAAGCGCTACTCTACACTGCTCAAAACTCGCGTTTGAATCATCAGTGGCAAATATAATCAGTGTTTCTAATAGTGTCTAGTTTTTGCAAATTGCATGGAAACCAGTGTGGGTCATTTTTGTAAACCCAACAGGAGGTTTAAAACATAAAATTAATTTTTCCTTGTCTTCTGCCATACATGTCACACTTCACGCACAGAAAAGATAGTCACCAGTGAAGGACCTTAGGACTGTGTGTGTAGCTCCATCAGATAAACAGTGTTGTCTGGACGTACTGCAGCTCCCGAGCGATCTACAGCTCAGGTAGGTGGCTCACAAAAACTGCTGCGAACATTACAGTTTTATAGGCTAGTTCTCTCCAGGCATGATACACCTCAATTGGTATCAGATCCCTCCCTAACATGTTTTTCACCACTAGGTGGCACCATTCCCAAAAGACCAACGTGACGACCAACACCATCTCCAACACCATCTCCTCAATTTCTTTGGTAATAAAGCAGGCAACATTTTTCCATGAATCTGAAAGCAGGCTGGCATTTGTTGTGCCATTCATGCCAATTTGATAGTAAATCCATATGTAAATAAATGCATTTTGTGCAAGTGTTATATATTCTCCCACTGTTAAATAATGTAATGTTAATAAGAAAGTGACAGACTGAGGTGTATCTCCTGAGATTGCATTTTTTTATAGGCAGTAAGCAGGGACAGTGGGCACGTGGTGATCTAAACCAGTGCGAGGAGGTAAATGTCATGCACTGCTTGTTTTTATGGGAGGTTCTGGTCGCAATCTGCCCTTTTCCGTTCCTGGGACCTATTGTTTAAATAGGAGCTTTTAATGCAGGGCACCAGATGGGCCCTAAAACAAGTGTGGATAGAGGCATGTTTACCGGTCAGCGGTGTGTGCAGAGCAGGTGAAAATATTGAATACCCTGCTTCGATGGCCGTGAGGCAGATGTGATACTTTTGCTTGTAAAGCTTTATTAGGCATGTGCAATTGTGGAGAGGATATTAGCATACAGAAGGGAGGATATGAGAGCAGATATGTGCAGCGATTTGAAAACACATTTAAAGGGAGGTGAAGCCGTTTCTGCTAGATGGGATGCATCATTACTGGATTATTTGAATAAGAGCCTGTTTTATGACAAAGTGCCAAATTAGCATAAATGGCTTATGGGGAGGGTTTTTCCACCTTACTTTGCAACATGGAAGTAAGCTATTTTCTGCACTTCCAATTCATTAGCTGCTGTAGGTAACTAAGTAGAAGAATGAAAAAGTACAGTAAATGGTACAACTATTTGCTCTACAAACCAGTTTATGATTATAATAGTTAAATGTTTGTGATATCAAGCAGCAAAGCAGACTGGTTTTATACAGGTAAAATAACGACGCAAATGTCACTCGCTTGTATGTTAAAAAAGGTGGATAAAACGCACACGTCTTGTGTTTGGTGTTTGAGATTAGCAGTATATGACAGTGATGCATATTCCCCAAACAGACTTATCACATTTTTCAAGATGCTCATAAATAACACTATTATCTTTCTCTTTTTTTATATTATTGTGACATTTCAGTAATCAGCGCGGCTCTGAAAAATGTCAGTGTGAACAATTACTGTCTTGTGTTCTATAGGCCGCGTGTCGTGGATTGCGTGTGTTTGAGCACCTGGCTCTCTGTCAACACAGGATCAGGTCACTGTGTACATTACGCTGCTCACAGCCATCGCAGCGAACGACAAAGACTGCTCGGTTTCCTGTGATTAAAACTGAAGGCCAATACTCACCACACCTTTGATTAACTGCTTCGATTTTTCTTCGGAATATCTTGATAATTATGTAATTATGTATTTATTTATTTTTGGTCCATACAGTCTGCTTCACACGTCACCAGGTTTCTGGTTCCAAACACTCCTTCAGATCCCAAAAGCAAACAACATACAGTGCTGTAGTACTTCCTGATCCTAAACTTTATCTCCATACTGAAATCTCACTCAGCCAGACAGTGATTTCATTTTTTTTTTTTTTTATATATATGTAATATATTGGTGTCCGGGACACCATGAGACCAGGTACACTGTGAGTTTTTAAAAGCTTAGCTTAAATGTGTGATATATACATAAACAGTGCTCATAAACGGCTGCTGAGATAGTATTCCCATTTGAAACGAGTAGAGGTTTGGACTTGGAAACAGTTTTCTTTACATCATAAATTAGCACGCTGATAGAAGTCACTGATGACCAAAACTGTTTGGATTCTTCACAAAAATGTTATTTTGCTAATATTTTTTTCTGAAGAAAGACAGACATGTACAGTCTAGTGATGAAAGCCAACATATCAAATGTCATGGATGAATATTTACTTAGTAATCCGCTTTTTTGTAGAGGGCAATTTGGCAATGGCAATTTTCACCTGAGATTCAGAGCCAAATTACAGGGGGGTGAAAATGACTTCAGGAAGATGGCAGCATCATTATGTTGCTTTTACGCAGAGATTGATAGGTCTGTTAGTAAAATATGTTGACTTTAGCAATCAGTGTTGCATTATGTGCCAATGGTGATCATTCAAAAATGGGGAAACAGCACTTTTCAAGTTTGTTTCTCTAAGGTTTGAATGCCTGTAACTCGAGAAGTATTAAAGATATCATAATGCCCTTTTAGATATTGGGTCTTAACAAACTTTCCTTTTGGCATTTTTCATTTGTAAGGCCCTATATGGTTCGGTTCCAGAGATATTAGAATTGCAATATGGCTCCAGGAGAAAATTTTTCAGATGTACACATTTTCAGTGGTCAAAAACCAAATGTGGGTCAATTTGCAAATATATGATACTTCTTTTCTTTTAAAGAGGAATGTCTGAAAAACAAATAATGTTGAAACTAGAGATGTATCTCATTTACTTCTGTCAAAATAACTGCATTCAGCATACCTGTCTGAGTGTCATAAATTGTCTTTTTCCAAAGTTTGCATGCCAAAGCCTTACATTGATTAGTTCCAGAGATATGGGGATCTCAATGAGGCTCCGTTTTCAGATGGTTGAATATTACCTATTTTCAGTGGTTGAAAACCAAATGTTGGTCACTTTGTATACAGATGATATTTACTGTATTTAAAGCAGAATGGCTGAAGAATAAGTAATGTTGATAAGTAATGATAAGCTCCTTTTTGTGGAGCATCATGGGACAACTTTGGCCCAGGAAATAGGTTTTGGGCAATTGTGGCTTTAATGAACCAACAACCATGAATTCCACTTTGTGCAGAGACAGTGACTTGCTATGCTCGACAGCTTGAGGCACTTTTACATGTATGCATTTGACAGACATTTTTCATCCAAAATGTCTTGTGGTGCATTCACAGGTAAATATTCTCTCAGCATGTGCTCCCTGGAAATCAAACCGGTCTTTTTCCAAAGTTTGCATGCCAAAGCCCTACATTGATTAGTTCCAGAGATATGGGGATCTCAATGAGGCTCCGTTTTCAGATGGTTGAATATTACCTATTTTCAGTGTTTGAAAACCAAATGTTGGTCACTTTGTATACAGATGATATTTACTGTATTTAAAGCAGAATGGCTGAAGAATAAGTAATGTTGATAAGTAATGATAAGCTCCTTTTTGTGGAGCATCATGGGACAACTTTGGCCCAGGAAATAGGTTTTGGGCAATTGTGGCTTTAATGAACCAACAACCATGAATTCCACTTTGTGCAGAGACAGTGACTTGCTATGCTCGACAGCTTGACGCACTTTTACATGTATGCATTTGACAGACATTTTTCATCCAAAATGTCTTGTGGTGCATTCACAGGTAAATATTCTCTCGGCATGTGCTCCCTGGAAATCAAACCCACAACCTCGGCGTCTACAGGAACACAGGACGTCTCGAAACCAAAACCACAAGAACAGCTTATTTCTCATGCAAGTTCAGTATTAATCATTTTGGGTATATTAATCAGGATTCTCATCCTAACACAGCACACAGAAAACCACCGCCTTCTCCTCTGGCCTTACCAGCTGCCCTTTGACCGATGGCCTTTTCATACTGGCCATGTGCTGCAAGACAGAAGGGTCTCCTCACATTACTCACAGGGACAGCCGAAGAATCGGTGCAGGACACCCTCGCCAAAACCCCTCGGACGGAGACGGATGACAGTGGCTGTCAGCATGGGCATCCGTCACCAGCTAATAATGGCAGGAGTCAATGGAGCGGGGTTCGGGTCAAGTTTGGAGCCTTCAACGTGGGACTGTCATCAAGCAATCAAATCAATCATATTCAGCGTTAGGAGCCAAGATCGCGAAGGGGCATCTGTAATGGACTGCCTCATTCTAGCATGTATGATGGCCACTTTTATAGAGCATTTATCGTCCACGTTACATTAACTTTAGCTCCGCAAATCCATCCAAAATCCAGGAAAAAGTATCAATGAGACTTTTTTTTTACATGTAGATGTAATTTGATGAAAAAATGTCTGAGATCATAGTAAAAATCACAGCTGATATTTACTGTATTTAAAGCAGAATGGCTGAAGAATAAGTAATGTTGATAAGTAATGATAAGTAATGGTCAAATATGCAAATCAATCTGACGTCAAAAACCCTTTTTGTGGAGCACCATGGGACAACTTTGGCCCAGGAAATAGGTTTTGGGCAATTGTGGCTTTAATGAACCAACAACCATGAATTCCACTTTGTGCAGAGACAGTGACTTGCTATGCTCGACAGCTTGAGGCACTTTTACATGTATGCATTTGACAGACATTTTTCATCCAAAATGTCTTGTGGTGCATTCACAGGTAAATATTCTCTCAGCATGTGCTCCCTGGAAATCAAACCCACAACCTCGGCGTCTACAGGAACACAGGACGTCTCGAAACCAAAACCACAAGAACAGCTTATTTCTCATGCAAGTTCAGTATTACTCATTTTGAGTATATTAATCAGGATTCTCATCCTAACACAGCACACAGAAAACCACCGCCTTCTCCTCTGGCCTTACCAGCTGCCCTTTGACCGATGGCCTTTTCATACTGGCCATGTGCTGCAAGACAGAAGGGTCTCCTCACATTACTCACAGGGACAGCCGAAGAATCGGTGCAGGACACCCTCGCCAAAACCCCTCGGACGGAGACGGATGACAGTGGCTGTCAGCATGGGCATCCGTCACCAGCTAATAATGGCAGGAGTCAATGGAGCGGGGTTCGGGTCAAGTTTGGAGCCTTCAACGTGGGACTGTCATCAAGCAATCAAATCAATCATATTCAGCGTTAGGAGCCAAGATCGCGAAGGGGCATCTGTAATGGACTGCCTCATTCTAGCATGTATGATGGCCACTTTTATAGAACATTTATCGTCCACGTTACATTAACTTTAGCTCCGCAAATCCATCCAAAATCCAGGAAAAAGTATCAATGAGACTTTTTTTTTACATGTAGATGTAATTTGATGAAAAAATGTCTGAGATCATAGTAAAAATCTTCACTTGCTCTTGTTTTTATCACATCTGGGTAATTTTCTGCTGGATTTCATGTTATGAACACAAAGTCCTGCAGCAATAAAGTGTTGGAATATTATGTTTATATTTTATATATTATGTATATATGTACTTTTTTTTTTCTAAAGTTGTACATAAAACAGAGATTATTGAAGTATATTTTACAATACGTTCTACTTCAAAATTTCATGTTTAATTCAATGTGTTGCACGCCATTTCTTCTTTTGTTATTTGTGAAATTTACTAGCAATTTCACAGTGACATTTTTTAGTAAATCCTACACCTTTTTTTTCAGTGCATATGAAAACTAATTTTGGTTCTCCAAAGAACCTTTCAGTGGACAGTTCTTAAAAGAACCATTTTTTCTTAGTGTAAAGACCAATTTAAAAAACCTTTTTCTACTATAAATGGAATGGAACGTTTATGGAATGAAACTATAATGCCAGTAAAGAACCTTTAGAAGAAGAAGATTGTAAGACATCACTCTCTTTTTCTCTCGTTCTCATCATGTCACAGAGCATCTTTCACCTCTGCTGGCGATGCTGAAGGAATGCGGCCTCAGATTAGAGCCACCTGTCATGTGAAATACCAGAGCCACACTCCCCCATTGACATTTCAACATGACATTTGAGATCCACTCCATCTCTCTGAGGGAGACTATGAAATACGCCTTCCTTTTGCATTGCCCCATTATGGAGAAAAGGAGAAAAGATTTGGCCATTGTGTTGATCACATTAACTGGGTAACCTTTAATAATAACCTTTAAGAAATAACTATGTTTCTTCATAGTTTTTCTGTTCATACATTAGGGTTTTATGTTTCATGTTATATTATTAAATGGATTTTTGTTGAATTATTTTAGTGTCACGTGTGCTACCAGGATGATGTCCTGTATTTGTGTGACTCTGTGACCGTATGTATATCAGTATTTACTTAAGCTTGTGGAAACACTACTTGTGACAAGCTTTAATGGATCAGTCTTGATAGTTGTGAGAGCGTTACCAATGGGCAATTGATGTTGAAATAATGACACTGAAATTTACATCTAAAACAAGTCAAAATATACAAGTCAAACCGACATTAAAAACTTGACATGAGCTACTTGTGACAAGCTTTAATTGATCAGTTTTTGATAGTTGTGAGAGCGTTACCAATGGGCAATTGATGTTCAAATAATGACACTGAAATTTACATCTAAAACAAGTCAAAATATACAAGTCAAACCGACATTAAAAACTTGACATGACGTTGATTTGATGTAAATTGAACATCAAACATATTGGCATGCATATAGGCTACATTAAACCAATTTCAGTGTGGGATTAAAGTCGTATTTTTACCACTGGAAGAAGTTGCCATTCAAACTGAATTTAAAATGATGTTACAGCATCTTGATCAAGTCTTGACTAATATTTGTCAAATTGATATCAAGGTGCCTACTGGGTTATAAAGGTAAAAAACATAGTACTTCAGCAGGTATTTTAACATTATATGTGACCCTGGAGCACAAGTCTTAAGTCACTGGGGTATATTTGTAGCAATAGCCAAAAAAACATTGTATGGGTCAAAATGATCGATTTTTCTTTTATGCCAAAAATCATTAGGATATTAAGTAAAGATCATGTTCCATGAAGATATTTTGTACATTTTTTTTACCGTAAATATATCAAAACTTAATTTTTGATTAGTAATATACATTGCTACTGATTTTCTCAGTATTTCGATTTTTTTGCACCCTCAGATTCCAGATTTTCAAATAGTTGTATCTCGGCCAAATATTGTCCTATCCTAACAAACCACACATCAATGTTTTGTGGTCCAGGGTCACATATCAGTTAACATATCAGTTTGCTTGTTTATTTATTTGAATCTGTAAATTTAAGTTCAACACTTTCAATCTAAAATGTTATTTTTTTACGATGAAGTTCTAATCAAGTCACCTTTATTTATATAGCGCTTTTAACAATACAGATTGTGTCAAAGCAACTGAACAGCATTAATTAGGAAAATAGTGTCTCAATAATGCAAAATGACAATCGTAAACACTAATTTTTCAGTTAAAGACAGTTCATCATTGGATTCAGTGATGTCATCATCCAGCTCAGTTCAGTTTAAATAGTATCTTTGCAATCATTTGCAATCAAGTCAACGATATCGCTGGAAATGAAGTGTCCCCAACTAAGCAAGCCAGAGGCGACAGCGGCAAGGAACCGAAACTCCATCGGTGACAGAATGGAGAAAAAACCTTGGGAGAAACCAGGCTCAGTCGGGGGGCCAGTTCTCCTGTGACCAGACGAAACCAGCAGTTCAATTCCAGGCTGCAGCAAAGTCAGATTGTGCAGAGGACTCATCTACTCAACTGTGGTTCTAGTAACCACAGCTGGCTTTTTTTTAACCGTAAAGATTTCTGAAAGCTGTCATCTATAGTAACTCTTTTAGAAACAAGCAACTGCCCAGTTATGCTGGTAAAATAAATTTGAAAAACAAATATTAGTACAAAAAATGTTATTTAATAAAATGTGCTTTTATTTTGCCATTTTGAAGTTTATTTGGCCTCTGAAGGTATGAGTTATGAAGGGTTATAAGCAATGGTTGGTTTTTTTGCAGTGTTAGTTGGCACACTATAGACCTATTGTGGCAGACACTTGTGGGTGGGATCCTCTGACCTTTTAACCTTTTGACCAGCCACCATCCACCATCCTGCAACCAACTACCACACTCTAGCAATCATCCAGCAACGCTCTAGCAACCACCCGTAACACATGGTGACTGGTTTCGTTTGCATGGGCAATCACTACACACGTTTAGGTTTTGCAAAAAGCTCAATTTTGTCTCAGTTTCTAATTTATTCTGCCCTCATTCGTTATTCACAATTCTTCAATATAAAGCAATGATTTTGAAACTTACAATAAGATCAAATATGACATAATTCAAAAAAGATTATGAACTGCAACAAACAACATCAGCCAAACGAGAGTGGGTTTTCGATTTGATTATCTAATCACATTCCTTGTAATCTCCATCAGTCAGTCCTCTTAGACCCTTCCAACCCGGCTCATCGCGGCTGATCATGTGATTGACGGAGGCACGGCAGCACAAATCAGCTCTGAGGATCGAGAGCAGCACATGAAGAATGCTGGTGATTAATGCGCCCATCATGTGAGGGAGAATTTATTTCTACACAATTAGCATATCGCAGATTGTCTCAGATCACACCCTGTTCAGACCTCAAGGGTCACGATACTGTGGTCATATGGAAGACATTAAAATATTCTGAACTGGACAGACAGACAGACAGAAAATTTCATACAAAAGAAAATGTACACAGTGTAGCTGTTTGTTACGCAATTAAATAAGCAGGGAGATTTACTGCTTACTTGTCTGAATAAAAATTCCCATCCTATGAATTCACCACCTTGTAAAACGCATTTACAGTTCCATTATCTCATGAGATCAGGCTCAAGAATTACCGTCTTGACTTTATAATAGAACAGTCTTGATTCCAGCATGACTAATACGTTTTATTACTATGGATATGAGCTAGAATACAATCTCAACAGACGGCTTGCAGTCTCTTTTACCGATTCTCCACAGTGTCGTCCTCCACACCATGGCCTACCGTGCCAATCGTCCTGCACTAACTAAGCCCGGGTCAAACTCTTTGTCATGTCTAGTTTAAGGCGGATGTAAAGGCATTGCCTTAAGCTAAGCGTCTGAGCTCATTTACAGGGTCTTATTATGCAAACCACTCCCTGACGCCCACAGTCTAATTAGGCCTAAATTAATTTGAGTCCAATCTTTTATGTCTCTGGCCCAGGCTATACCACTTCCCTCCATTTGCAGAATCATATTAATGTTCGTGTGGGAGCACTACTGCTGCAGATGAAAAGACTGATACAATTAATTAAGTCCTGCCTCTGTTCTTGCCTCCTCTCGGCAGAGAAACGATAAGTGCAATGAGCTGCCTCTTATTAACCCCATTATATGGGCTAATAAGGAAGATCATATACAAATCAAGGATGATGCACACTTATACGGGAATGCAAATGACGGCAGCTAACGAGCTGTGTGTCAATGTTGGAAATGCTTTGTTTGGGAAACGCGACATTCAGCATTCTTAACACGGCCTCGTTTATTTGTGTTCCTGTGCGAGCGTCTGCACAGGCATAATTGCATGTTGCATGTGCATGCCAACGAGCGCTTGACGCTCTTGCATCTTCTTTATTTAGTGTCAATGCGGTCAAGCAAATGGAGTTGCTGCAGGCTCTTTATTGGCATCAGTGGTTCTGTGATGGACTTTTAACATCCATGCTTTGCACAAAAGATTCTTTACAGTAGAAGTTTCTTCAGATTATTAAAAGGGTTCTTCCATGGCATTGTTTCAAAAAATACAACTTTTGGAACCTTTATTTCGCAGCATGAAGGAGATTCGTGACGCAAAAGGCTGCTTTCAGAACCATGGACAGCAGCCATTGAGTCCCAGTGTTTTCAGCACTCAAATGGCTTTAGCTTTGCTTCAGAAAACGTTTCATTCATGGTTCTGTTTGGTAATATGGGTATCATATTCCGACTCCAACTGAACTGTATGCATGCATGCTCCATTTACCATGACATATTAACATGCTTTGCTTATCCTTGCGACAGATTATCTGATATGTCTTCACATAAGCTAGAAATGAACCATTTGGCTTTTCTGATTCAGAGAGTGCTTCATAACATTGGAAGGTTTAGAGATCAAATAATCATGTAGTGTTTTGTGTGGTTGGTGTAATAGCATGTGCCGGTCTGTAGGAGGAGCAGTGCAAATGGCCCTGAACCACACATTGCTATATAAACCCAAATACTGCACCATTAAACATTTAGATTTGATCATTTATATGAACTGTTTAGGGTGTGCAGTTCTGTTTAGGGAATGCATGACTCCTTGAATAACTATTTATGTTATTTTCAAACTCCACAACACAAACAACAGTCAAACCTACAGATAGCCTGCTCTAGTCTACGTTTTACTTTTGGCATTAAAGCACTGAGCTTGTGAACTCGTGATATGGCGTTCGTTACGATGCTCGCATTTGTCTTGTTATGAGTTTCGAGTAATATGTTGATATGTCTTTACTGTGATCGCATTGAGAGGGGGCTCGTGGCCAGTAGGGGAGGGGCGCGCGCCGGCCGAGCAGCTGTATGCAAATGAGACGCGACAAGCACGCGCCACACAGCAAACACGCGCACATACGGCCGGTGCGCACGCACACAATCTCATTAAAATGCCATCGAAGTGCATTGTGCTGTGTAAGACCTAGACAAACAAACTTCACAGAATGTTAACACAGAGCAAAACATGTTTCGATAAAAGGAAAACGAGCGAAGAGTCTGAATTTAAATATTAGATGGGCGCAAATCCATTTGGGTGCAGATGCATGATTTAAGCAGAACTTTAGATGATGTTGAGAAGGTTCGGACGGCGCAGCGCAACTATGCATGCTGTAATTAGATATATTTAGGAACATTTGAGTCTCGCGTGTGGTGTTAAACTCCGCCAGTGTTGTAATATTTGTGAAGCTGCAGGGGAGAATGGTGGCAGGCGCATATCTCAATGCTCGAGCAATTATTTGACTCGGCCATACAGCAGCTTTATGCTAATGAGGGGAACAATAGATGAATGCAAACCCGTGCAACACGTCTGTCCAATTATGCGCGCAAAAGAGAATTTAAAGCAACTGTTTCACGGAGTAAAAATGAGATCCTTTGGTGCTGTGATATAAACCTTTGGAGTCGAAGTCTGCTGTAGAGCTTTCCATGTGCGTTTGTTGAAATATAACTTACTGAAGGTGATTCTAAGAGTAGCCTACTAAAATTATTTGGAATTTCTAACTTTGACTCTTTTTTTTCTCTGTGCTTATGCCTCAAAATACACCACGGATGATTTTATTTCAAAGTAAACTAACACATGTTGCAGTTAGTAGAGCATCAATGAAGTGAGCTTTATTTAGAAGTAGAGCTGCTTGTAAACACGTTGTAAGTGTTTTTTTTTTAACTAAGCTATTGTCGTTCATTTTAATTACAGTAAACGCGTGTAGCTTGCGCTGCAATGGAAAGCGTTAAATAAAACGCTTCAGTGGCTGAAGTTGTCACCGGTCATGGTGGTTTGAAGAAATGCAATGATGGCTGACCCCTGGCTTGACCTCGAGGTCAGTGCTCATCTTTGATTGCGTCCAGCACGCGTCTCTCTTTTGGCCAGATTGCTCGTGTATCCCTGTAGAGGTCAATTTGCTTTTCAAAGGCAAAAAAGCCTGTGACGGCTGGCCAGACGCGGCTATTGTGTTGAGAGACGAGGGCTTCTTCTGATGACTTATGCATGCGTTAGCCAGCTGATTTATACTGCCCTCAGACAGACGCGTGGCATTACAAATCTCTTTAATATCCAGATTTGCAAACAGGAAGCGCTTTAGACTAATTTAGCATGTTCGTGTTTCATGCGCAGTAATTAATAACATGCGATGTGCAGCTAACTACTTTGTGGAGCTGCCTTTTTTAGTACACGTTATTTACACGAAATGCGCGTGAAACGGAAACTTTAAACTGTAAACATGGGCGTCGCAATTTGTGTTGTTTTCATAATATTGCATATTTTACAAAATGACTACTATAAAATCGTCCTCCTCTTATTCACTTCAGCTGTAGCTTGTGTAATAACTTGCATCGTGCAATTATTGGCTCTCATGATAAATTATTGTATAAATGCAATCACTTCTGCATTTGACGTACTTAAAATCATTCCAAATGATATCGTTTAATTCAGTGTAGGTCGAAACATGCACTTAAATCTGCAGTCTGTAGTAGTTAATGCTCAATAGTGTCCCGATATAAAATGAAAAACATTCTAAATATATAATACAGAGACAAGTGAAGACATTCCCATCACAGCTCTAAACTAAGCATTCCGAGAAGAACTTTCTTTGTTGTCGCCAATTCCAAATCGTGATGATGACGACGATGATGGCCAGTGAGTGACATTTCCTTCTGCGCCCTACAGCCGCGGCACGCGCTGCTCTCCGTACATCTCCATCAGACTGTGAATGGAGAGCAGCGCGAATTACTACAATAAAGGCCAGGTACATCTGCTCTGTAGCGCCTGGTCCGAGTCTCTCAGCCCTCCCACGGGCACTCCCGATTGGACGAGGACGCGGCGACGAGGGGCGAGAACAATAACATCATTCCGGCTTAAAAAGAGTGCAGCTATGCGTCGAGGAGCAAAAGCATCTCTCAGAGGGAGGGAGGCGGACGGCGCGTTTGTGGCTCTGGATCTCGTCTCGTTGTGCCTTGTCATCCTCGCCTCATCATGCCCAAAGGATTCCTGGTGAAAAGGAACAAGAAAGCAGCGCTCGTTTCGTACCGGATACGCGCGGATGAGGATGGAGGATTCGCTCCAGAATGTCAGATCGCGCAAATCGCCTGGTCTCCACCCGCACCCAGCGCGCCCAAGCCGGACAGCATCACCTCAGCCTTCCCGTCGGACGGGGCAGAGGCGCCGGTGTCGGTCCACAGCGCCAAGCCGGTGCAGTTCGGCAATCCGGAGACGGTGTACCAAGCCCTGTACAGCCCCACCCGGCCCATCAGCAAGGAGCACGACAGGAAATATTTCGAGAGGAGTCTCAACCTCGGCTCGCCCGTCTCTGCCGAGTCGTTCCCGACTCCCGCCTCTTTCACCAGCCTGGACCATCAGCTTCTGTTCGCGCCGGTGGACTTGAAAATCGGCACCAGCAACAGTAACCGGAGCGGAACGGCGCCCGTCATCCGAACCGGCGCCAAAAGACCTCCCTCGGACGCCGCCGAGCGTAAAAGCAGCAAAAGCGCCAAGAAGCCCAAAGCCATACGCAAACTCAACTTCGAGGACGAGGTCACCACATCCCCGGTGCTGGGCCTGAAAATCAAAGAGGGGCCCGTGGACCTGAAGCCCCGAGCGGCCTCGGGCAACACCAACAGGCCCCTGGGGGAGTTCATCTGCCAGCTTTGCAGAGAAGAATACTCGGACCCGTTCTCTCTGGCACAGCACAAGTGCTCCCGGATAGTGCGGGTGGAGTACAGGTGTCCCGAGTGCGAGAAGGTCTTCAGCTGTCCGGCGAACCTGGCCTCCCACCGGCGCTGGCACAAACCGCGCGTGCCAAACGCGCCCAAACAAGCCCTCCAGCCCGCCAAACCGTTCCCCGAGGAGTTCCCCGGCGACAGAGACACCCCGAGTCCGGGTCTGTCAGAGTCCGGCTCCGACGACGGGCTCTACGACTGCCCGCACTGCGGGAAGAGGTTCAAGCGCCAAGCCTACCTGAG
Source organism: Sinocyclocheilus grahami (assembly GCF_001515645.1). Lineage (NCBI taxonomy): Eukaryota > Metazoa > Chordata > Actinopteri > Cypriniformes > Cyprinidae > Sinocyclocheilus > Sinocyclocheilus grahami. The sequence goes on from NW_015505825.1 coordinate 716,738, forward strand.
GAAGCACATCCTGGGACACCAGGCGCTCCAAAATCAGCTCCTCGGAGAGGCTTTGCGCACCGCGGAGAGCCCCGACATCGTGCCCACGGAGGACAGCCAAAGCCCGGGTCCGCTCAATCTGAGCCCCGCGGACTGTCTCGCGTGTCCGGCTTGCGGAGAGAAGCTGCCCAACCGGGCGAGTCTGGAGCGACACCTGCGCCTCCTGCACGACGACTCCCAGGCGCTTCCCTGCAAGTTCTGCCCCGCCACTTTCTACAGCTCGCCGGGTCTCACCAGGCACATCAACAAATGCCACCCCACCGAAAACAGGCAAGTCATCCTTCTCCAGATGCCCGTGCGTAACGCCTGCTGAAGACGAACCCACAGCGATCCGTCCTTTTAGAACCATCGATTTTCTTCATCCAACCCCTCGCTAGAAAAGTCTGGAGAAAAGTATTAGTTTGGTCCTTACAAAGGTATTTTTCTAGAACCCTTGCACACATGGTAATGTAATAGCTCCTAGACCTAAGATATGTTCCTGTACCTCTGCCTTGAATTCACATGCTGTGTGTTTCACGTCTGTAGCTTTAATCTAGTATGTGGATTACGGGACTGAAAATGCTCTCTCTCTCTCTCTCTCTCCGTACTGAAAACTACATCAACAAATCTTGAAAACTTTCCCTTTAGTAGCCAGAAATGCCTTTAGAGAAATACATCAAACTACTGCCTTAAGAACTCTTCAGTGTAACGATTGTTTCTGAATGTCGGCACACAATTACTGCTTACTATCACGATGTAAAACTATTGTAATATGTTTGTTCGTAATATTTTATTTATTTATGTATTTATTTATTTTCAATGGCTTTGTATAACTTATTGGGTGTCACATGTTGCAGTCGAATCGTTGTGTGGAGATCATCTCGTCTTGGCTTTTGTGCGCTCTCTTGAAACGTGAAGCTCTTATAGATGCAACCCTTTTCTACGTATACAGCTTATTTTCCTAAATGTTTGCTACCTAGCGCTCTATATGTGCGTCCGTGTTGTCTACTCAAATAAAATATTTTCAAAATGAAAAAGCTTCTTGTTCGTGCATATTTGCCACACAATCCCAACCGTGTACTATTTACACTATAGTTTAATTGAATAACACAAGACAGTTACTATCGCTTCATATGGGCACTGTAAATGGCAACGACCTTTCGTTTGGACGTTAAACACAATATGAGCACATTATTGTAATTCTAAGAGCCAGTCACTCCATGCACACGTAAAGCTTCCATCCTGTATTTATCTACAGATGTATGCAGTTAACACAAGTGTATGATGTTAAGAACAATGTAGGGCTGTAGAAGTGTTTTTGTGTGCAGTCTACTACTGCAAAGTTAATGTGCAGCATGACCAACTGTTATTGCAGCTACACGGTGTTTTTCCACAGGTGTCAAATGCTCAAATGATATAAAGCCAACCTCTGGCAATTCACACCTTTACAGCTGCTATCCCAAACCCTTTCCATGCTTTAAATGGCAGCAGTATTGATTTGAAATTGGTCAAGTCATTCTGAAGTCACCATGTAAGCTCTGCTTGATCAATGAAATAATGTAGTTGGCCCACTGTAAATTCAGCTGAAATCATTTAAAGAGTGACAACAGCCTTTGTAATAATGAACTCAGAAATGTACAAGGGCATTAACCTGTAATGCATTTCAGCACAGGCATTATTGATTCTGAGCCAAGTGGGATCCATTTTTCTATCTGTGCCTGGTCTGTACGAAAATTTTGACCATGAAACATCTCTAAAGAAGCAACCAATCCATCTTGTGCTCTACTCACATAACATGTTCCTGAAAGAGTCAATATTTCAGTATATAGGATACAATGAGCGGATACAAATCAAATATCAATGATGTCATCAGGGTGATTTTCACAAAATGAGCATCTGATTGTTTAAACTGCTGAATCCTCTGTGCACATTATATTCATGTGTAAAGTTCACACACCACAGCTGTCGTCTGTTTCTCACTAATGATTTTACTCTAGATTCAGTTTATGCAGAACCATTACTTTATGCATGTTCAGAGTGCAATTGGCAAGAAAAGGAAGAAAAAAAAAATCATACATGTTGTTTTGGTCAGATTTTGTGCAGGCACACACACACACACACACACAGTCAGTAATTAAATGTGAGTGTGCTGGAGGCCACCTGCATGAGCTGTAGGTGTTGGGAGTGTGTGCACCTGTACTCCGGTGAGGGACGCGTCTGTGCTCACGGAGCAGCAGGGGAGACAGATGGGAGGGGGGTCAGGTTACCCTCAATATTCCCTCAGCTCCAGCAACAGAACAACCTCTGACCCCGAGCATCACTTCCACCCACTCGCTCGAAACACACAATATGGCCATGCATTCTCTCACAAGAGTCACGGATGATTTCAGACGCACATACAGTACAACAGCACATCATCATACAGTTTCTCCAGGTCAGAAGCAGGACAAAATCAATGTTGTATTTCATGCATAAAACACAGGGCTTCGATAATGACAAAAATGACTCAATTTCTTTCGCTGAACTCAGAAGAAGCTATTTGGACTCCAATGACTTTCATTTTGTGACGAAAGACACTCATACAGGTTTGGAAATAACAACAGTGTTTTGATTTTTGGGTCAACTATACCTTCAAAGAGGAGATATAGTGGACACATAGTAAATACATTTCATATTTATTTAACATTTAGGTTAAAACTGAAGTGTCTATTTTAGTTAGTGGAACAGGGCACCATTTACTTTCCAGCATTTTTTTGTTGCAGTTCACTTAAAGACACAGTAAAATAAATTTTTCTAAAGTTGTAATTAAATATTATTAGAATATACTCTACCAGAAAAATACTATCTCAGGCCATGTCCACACGTACACGGGTATTTTTATAAACTGAGTTTTCCCTTCTTCCGTTTTTAAAAAAAATCTCCGTACACATGAAAACACAAACGCATGCTATGAAGCACTGTCAAGAGCATGCCAAACCAACAGGTGGCGATATAATCTCAACCGCAAAGCCATGTTGGCCAATCAGAAGCCTGAAAAAGTTTCCAGTAGGCGGAGATAACGGTGCATGCTCCGATGTCACAAGCCAAAAACTCTGGTTTCGCTGTCTACACCATAACACTGCAACCAGAGTTTTTGAAAATCTTCACCCTGGCAGGCGTTTTCAAAAATGTTCGGTTTCAGTGAACTAGTGCTGCGTTTGCGTGTGGACGAACGGCCAAACCGCGTAGAAAAAGCTGCGGCCTCAGCCTTTATACTTCAAAATTGCATGTTTAATTCAACGTTACCTGTAATAGTTAGTCAAATACTCTAGCAATTTCAGAGAGAAAACTTTTTCAAAGTAAACCCTGCTCCAATATCTTTTGTTTTTTAATGTGGCGTTTTTGTCATTCCTAAAAATTCTTACTGTTAATTGTAACAAAATTATAAATACAGTTTAAATAACATACAATTGCAGGACACAGCAACTACCCATGAATCATGAAACACTGAACAAAAACAGATCAAACAAATGCACATACAACTTCAAATCGATTTAATGAAATGTTTCGATTTCTTCACATTTCTAGTAAAGATAAAGCGATTACTTTTTCGATTAAAAACAGTCTGATATGTTAACAAGTCATGACGAAATCTTCAAGCTTCCTTATCTTCAATGTCTTATACAAAGGTTATATTACAGGGATTAATATATTTATATCCTTCAGAATTTAGAGCATTCAAAGAAAACAACTAAACAAAAGAGAGAGACACAATATACAAGACTACAAAACGAAGTCTACACTGAACATATCATCAAACAGAAGTTAGGCCAGTTGCAGTATTTTCTGTCCATTTCAAACCCGCATCGTCCCAGTTGAGATTTGGCCTGTGGGTTTGCATACATTCATCAGCGTTTTTCATTCAGAGCGTGGAAGAGAGAAAAAGTATTAGGCGAAGCGAAACAAAGACAGGTGTACAGGTAAGGCAAAGTAGTGCAACATGTGTCCTGTTGCAGCCTGGGCGGAGCCTGCAGTGTGTGCAACACCTGGTCTCCATGGCAACCAGGCCGGGTCTCTACGGGAACAGAGAGGGGCGCTGGCATGCTGCTGGCACTCGGAGAGGCACGCGGGAATCGGGGAAGCAGCTGGAAAAGAACCCCCATCCAGCATCTAATCAGACAGAAGCCGCTCTCACAAAACGCAGACAATCTCATTCAATTTACTCCAGTGAAATGTAAGACTCGTCGGGAAAATGCTGCTCTCCGTGTAGGAAGTGTGGGGGCAATTAAAACGGCAAAACTCGGACAGGTATTACACAGGCACTGTGGACAGCTCCCTTCACACAGCTTCACCTGAGGAGCTGGGGGCTTCTCATCCGTTTAGTCAGGTATAGTACGATGGCAGATATTTCTCCATATATATATATATATATATATACACAAACACAACATGAAACAAATATATATATATTATCAAATCAAATCGAAAGCAATGTACATTCAAATACAGAGGGAAGAACGCAACAAACTTCGACCTGCGGCATATCTTCACCACCGAGTGAGTGCAAAAACATTGGAATGTCGGAGTAGATTTACATGACAGGAACGGGACAGGTTCAGTTCACAAATGAAGCAGCACACGCTCGACTGAAATACAAACATGTGCCTTTTCCATTCAGCATGTTGCACAAATCAGTTCCGTAAAAATGATCAAACGAGTAGCTTAAAAGTAAATCATAACAACAAAAGTGATTTCAATGCAGTCTGTTGTACTTTAGATGCCACTGATTACATTATTGAAGTAGAATGATGATTCAAGAGTGCCAGTGTTTTCTCAGACTGGCCCAAAGCGCTGTACGAGCGTCTCAGTGCTGCGGCGGGACAAAAAGTCGCTCCCATATGCATCAATGATTCGGTTTTCAGTGTTTGACATGAAGAAAAGCTCAAAGATTGCGAGTATTAAAAACTAGCTAATGCCTCGGGGTTTTTGAAACGTCTCACATTATTCATTCGCTACTCGGTCGTAAGGACATTTTTGGGACAAATCGCAGTCCAAATGCAGCATTGCTGTGAAAATTGCAATTCATTTCACATTCGCAGATTCGGTTCAGCATAAATTCAGTTTATCTTTCTTCACGGCAGGGGAAGCTACATAATTTTGCGACATCTTTCACTGCTACTCGGCATCAACACGAAAAAACAACAACAACAACAACAGGTGGAAAGCATTAGAGTCAAATGATACATTCATCCACAATGCAGTCTGACGGCCGGAGGAAGTGTTCAGTTAGAGGACTTGCTGATGGCGCTGGCCGAGCGGCGGAGCTTTCCAGAAACCCGGTTCTTAGAGGCGCGCGGTATAGTGGGTGAGACCTGGTCGCTGGAGTCGTTGGTCGTCACAGTAACACTGAGGTCAGCGCTCGTGCTGCAGCTGAGGGAACCTGGGAAGGGAGGACATATTACATGCAGAGTGAAGAATCAGCAGAGATATGATATTAATACGCTTGCTTTCAAACTGACAGCACGCCATTGCTGAAGTGGAAAACATCCTCTGATAGAGACGGATGCGAATGGACATTAAGTAAAAAGCTGAGAACTCAAAATCAGCCTGTTAACTGACATTCCACACAGCACTTCCACTTTGCTGCAGAAAAGAAATGTCAATGGAATGAGAGAAAAGACGACATGCAAAATATGGATTCTGCTGGCGATCTGAGACACTGCTACTCCAGAAAGCATCTAAATTAAACAAGCTTCCTGCTTTGTCAAGATGGCATCTGCTTGGCTATTTTCTTTCTTTCTTTTCGACCGTTTTCTTTTTTTTTACGGGCATCTCAAGTTTCTGCGAGCAGATGGTGTGGGGAACATGCGCTCATTGGAGAGGACCTCCACTCCAGGGCTTCTTTGAAAGAGGGGGAGGAGAGCGGAGAACAACGGTCTCAGCATGTGAAAGGAGTCGGGGAGGAGTAAACGAGCGCGGGCTGCTGTCCGCTCCACACGTCCACAGAGAACATCTCAGGAGGACTCGGGATGCCAGCACGCACCTCCTCTCTAACGCTGACTGAACTATCTGTCGTGCCAGGGATTTCTGTCATTTATCGGTCCGAGAGACGACTGGCCATCTTACGTTTCCACACTGAATCTGAGCCGGGTGGAGAGCGTAAAGCTCCAGAAGCGCTCGTCATCACAGTGATCGACTAACTAGCGTCTGATCATCAGGTTTAATTTAAGCGTGTGGTGAGGCGTGTGAACCAAATCAATCATGCAAACCCTGAGAATTGATTTCTTGATCAGAACCTCTCTTGTTGTTTCATTAAACACAGTCCAAAAAAATAACAAAACAACGGAAAATGTGAGAATAAGAGTAAATATACATATATAACATGAGCCAAACACAAAATAACTATATATAAATATATAATTATATTTTAAATGGTTTTCTATTTTTTTATGCTTTTTGTAATATAATTTAATAAATTATATTATTTTAAGTATTATTCAGAAATACACTTACATTAAAAAAATAAGAGTGGAAACACCAACATGTTTCACAGGAGGATAGAAATAATTTTTTTTTATTATACACTAACCCACTCAAAAGTTTGGTCACACCTGCTTATTCTTTATTATGACGATGATGATGATGATTATTATTATTCACTACTTAGAACTATGATGGTTTTTAAACAGCAATGTTGTTTAAAAGAAAAAAAGGGGGAAAAATGCATCAAAATATAAAACTTTCAACTGAAAAAATAATAATAATATGTTTAATGCTTCCAAACTTTTCATTGGTAGTGTATATACCAAATCTAGAACTTTACAGTGACCTTTAATGGAATATATTCCAATTTGTGACTAACAGAATTTAATCAAGGTTACAACATTTCATCCCAAACTACATATTCAGAATTTATATAATTATTTCCCGTTTGGCCTTTATACATACATATATATATACAGTATATATATATATATATATATATATATATATATATATATAAAGTTAAGTGGCCCTCATTCCCATTGGCTCTCTGCAGCAATCCAAACAAAAGCATAAGTGACAAAGACATTTTCCAGTAGGGCAGGTGTTAGTGTCAGATGTGGCCTCAGGCAAACAGACACACGCCAAAGGACAAAGCAACAGGAGAAAAGAGGGGAAAAAGAGAGAGAATAAAGCAGAGACATGCAGGAGAGGAGGATGGCGACCCATTCATGCTGCTACTGTGTTACGATTACTCCGCCGCCATCCATAATCAGAGCGCGCTCAGAACAGCCAGCCCCAATGCAGCTCTGCCTCGGTGTTCCTTTAAAAGCTCTGAGCAGACGCAGCTCATTAGTGGAAATAAAGAGGGGAAAGATGAGTAGACGAGCCGGGGAAAGGGGAGGGGTCTCTGTGACAGAACGCAAGCTCCGTTCAGACCGAGACTCTTACCTTCCGTTACTGTACTGACACCTGTAACACACTTAATCTACAGAGGGAGAGAAGACAATAGAGCAACACGTAAGCTGCGCACCGTCACGGGTGTGTGTGTGTGTGTGTGTGACAGAGAGAATGAGAACGCTGTTGAAAATATGAGTGTTAGATGTTAATGCTGAGGGGTGAGGGAAGGACAACACAACAAAATGTTAACATACACAACATACAGTGATCATGACAGACCGTGGCTGTCAACACAAGCAGACAGTGAAACTTCTATTCACACTGGCCCACTTCGTCTTTGTGCTTTCTGAGAATGAAAGAATGTTTAACACAGGAAACAGAATAGAAAAGCTGCGGGATGCAAAACACACAAACCTGTGATTTAACAGCTCTATTTCAAAAGGTTTTCACGATATGTGCATTAAACTTGTGTTATATAACTGAAATCTGAAATGACGTCGGCCCGTCAGAGCACGAGGCTCGATGTGAGGTTATTTCTGAACAAAGCTGATTGTTTGGTGTTTGCGCTGGAATAACGGGCGATGCAAGGTGATGATATATAAGTAACAAAACGTGATCTTTTTTTTCTTTTGGTGAGAGTGTAAATGATATTTGTGAGGTGCTGCAAACCTGTACATGTTTAATGAGACACACTAATCTGTTATATTTCAGAGAAACCCCTGTCTACCATCCGATAGTAAACTAAATCATTGCCAATACTTTCAACTCAATTAGATGACTTACGCCCCATTCACACTGGGCGTCGGCATCAACGCCTCTTGTTTACTTTGAATGGAGTGAAGTCAAGCATTGCCGAAATTAATTGTGGGTCCGTCGCTTCGGGTCCATTGCTCGCGGCAGAAGTTGAAAACTTTTCAACTTTTTAAGCGCCAACGCAGGCGTCAGCTAATCAGATCGCCTTATACAAATGCCCTGGTGCAGACGCTAGCCAATCGCGTTCATGCAACACCAGAAAACGAATGTGATTGGCTGTTGTCACTATGACGGTCGCGTCAACACCAAGCTTCAGAAATGCCCTCCATCAAGCATCGACGCTGACGCCTCGTGTGAATGCACCATTGAAGGCACCAAACCCTGCATGTATACAAGCACACATTTCTATGACCCTGACCTCAAAGCTCTCTTCCAAAACCTAGTGAGATGCCTACATAGACAGCATTTGAAGGCTTTATATAGACATGCCTTCGACGACTGGCAGCAACATTAGTAGTATTTGAAATATAATAATAATGAAGTATTACATGAATATTAGAATTTAAAATACCAGTTTTCTATTGTATTATATTTTACAATTTAATTCATTCCTGTGGTCAAAGCTGAATTTTCAGCATCACTCATCATCTTCTTCTTCTTCTTCTTTTTATAATATTCGAATGTTGAAAACATTTGTGTTGCTTAACATTTGGAATATACAGTATGCAAATTGTGATTTTTTTTCTACAGATTCTTTGATGAATATAAAGTTCAAAAGAATAGCATTTATTTGAACTTTACTGTCACTTTTAATCAATTTAATGCATCCTTGCTGGGGGGTAGGGGACATCTTTCCATTCAGCTTAGAGAGCTGTCTTGGAAAGTAGTTGCTTATTTGGTAGCGAACTAGGTTTTGTAACAGAGGCAATGGTCCGCAATAGTGGAATCTTCATCATAAGCTCATCTGATATACTGTGCTACATTCCATAAGTGTAATATTTTTTAAAAAGAAGCTGTTTAAGAAAAAAACTAAAACAAGGAGCAAAGTCAATGTGCTCTATTCACTGTCATAAAACAGGGAACATGCAGGCTGTACTGAAAAGGTGAGAAAGAGAGAGACAGAGACAGGTTTGTGGGCCACATGCCTAATGGAGGAAGCAGGCAGAAAAGTCTTACAGTCCAGCTTGGCCCAGAGGTAATCCATGTCCCAAACCATCCCTGGCCAACGTCTGCCTGCTGTCATGGGTGAGATGGTGGTGAAACATGGAGCAGCGTCATAGACTGTAACCCACACAACAGCTCAAGCCCTACTAGATGAGGTGCCCAATGCCCCAGGCCTGTCTGAACTCTCACCTATGGGTCTGGACCATGCATTAATGAGGGAATCTATGGCTCTGTTCCAAAACCCTGTGAGCTGCCTTCTTGTACCTGTCTGTATAAGAAGTTATCTCCTAAAACCACTTTGTGCTGAAGCCACAGCAATGGCTTCACTATGTCTACACTGGAACTGTACCTCATGCCAGATTGTAAAATTAGGGAAATGGCTGAATTGCTATGTTTATTTGCAAAGGAATTCCATTAACAATAAAATGGTTCTGAAGTGCATCAACTATAGAAAACATTGGTCACATGACATTGTAATCGACACTTTAAGTGCAATTATAAAGAATCATCATAATGCTGTCTGGCTAGACAGCTCTCTAGGGAACAGAGCTTGTATTTCGTGTATGTATATGTAGAACAACTTCTTTCCAACCTAAGCCTGCATTTTATGGGTAAATGATTAATTAGTAAATAAATATAGGTTTCTCTAACACAAACAGAAGGAACAGAAAAAGAAAAGAAACAGGAATGACAACTGAGGTTAAGCACAAAAAAGAGTGAACATGAGAAGGTAATTAGAACAAAAGAGAGAGTGAGGCCAACAGAAGAAGAAAAAAGAGAGAACAAGCAGTTTTTGATGTGTTTGATGGAGGTACAAGAAAGCCTGAGATGCAAAAGAAGAGAAAGCCAGAGAAATGGAGTTTGAAGTGTCTAATGGATGAGATTCTCGTTCTCTCTGAGGTCAGTGGGCGAATCTGTGAGCTGCTCCCTATGCAGTCAACAGAGGTCACCACAGTGATTTTCAACGCCCTTCTAGGAGATAAATGGCGCCGCTAGAGAAATCAAAACTGTCAGAGCATCATTCTGCAAAATGATCTCAAAGAATGTGTCCTGAATAGTGCACTACACAGTCACTGCTGCATTCAGGGATAGGGTCAATTAACATCCACTCGCAGAGCAAAGCCCACAAATGAAACAAAGAACAAATAATGTAAATAAACTCTACAAAATGCACTGCATGCCCAACCAAACAAAGAGAAATGGAAATGAAAAAAAAAGACAACTGAACTAAAGATTCAAAATCCACAGTATCCGGAAAAACTTACAAAAATGAAGATTTTTTGAATTAACGGTTTTTAGAATTATGATTGTAGTATGAGAAACAGGGTAATTACTGATAACTAACTAATTAAAAAATAAATAATAATAAATAAATAATATATATATATATATATATATATATATATATTGCTTGAAATAAAATGAACATTAACTGAAACTAAATAAAATATAAGAAAAACCTCAAATTCATTTTATTTCAATTTCAATTTAATAACAAAAATGAAATAAACTAAAACTAAAAAACTAAACTTAACTATATAGACATTTGACAAAAAACCTAGTAAAAATGACAATATACTATATAACACTGATCAGACTGTTATCCAGGGTTCCCACACTGGTTTGCCAATGATTTTCCAGTCATGTAATTATTAGATAAAATATATTTTATAGTGATTGAACTCACAAATAGCATTTCTAGCCAAATCAATATTTTAGAGCCGAGCATAAGTACAACAAAATATATATATTCACTACAGAAGACACTTCCAAGACGTTTCAAGATTTGATTAATTTCCATGACATTTCAAGGTCTAGAAATCAAAAATGGTATTAACCTGTAATTTCCTGTTGGGACCCTGATTCTTTTAGTATTTTGCAAGTGTACTTTAAATAGATTTTTTACATAAGCTGTAGTACAGCGCATTTTCAGTTTGATATACTGGGCTTTCACAGTCGAAGGCTGTATTGATTTTATTTTGGCCGTCTTAAAATGAAGCGCCTGAGCGGTCCGTGCACCTGTGCATCATCCACCCTCAGCTGACAGGGCATTTGAAAAGTAACTTTACCAGACAATCTAACCATTTTAGAGATTTCCAAATTTCATAAACAGCGGAACAATGATGCATGGGACAGTGAAATGAAAACAAAATAGTTACACTTTATTTGAGCATATGTGCACTTGCAGTGTACTTAAGAATGCACCATATGTAAAGTAACATGGTTTAATGTTAGATTTCGGGTTAGATTCACTTACTGCCTGATTGTAGTAATTACTACACAGTATGTACATGCAGAACAGGATGGTAAAATAAATAGCTAGCAACAACAGGAAATAGGAAAGGAAGATAAAAACAGAAACAGTGTCTCACCTGCACCTCCCGTTGGCCAGTAGCTGGGGGAAGGCGAGAAGACCTGGGCAGCAAAGTCCTCAAAGGTCATGTTCTCCTTGTGGTTCTGAATGATGGCCTCCAGGTAGAGAGCCCTCTCCTCATAACTGAGAGCCCGTCAAGGAACATCACATTTACATAACAGCAAATCAACACAGCGTTTGAAATTACCCAGCAACAACGAATGGACGATGGGACCATAAAGATAATCAAGGACATCGAACAACAGCACAGAGAAAGACTCTGTGCTTGAAAATCATCAAAAACAAAACAAAAAATTTTTTTTTTAATGCTGTCAGACTCAAAAAAAAAAAAAAAAAGGAAAAAAAAAAAGGGACTCCTCTGGAGTTATTCAGACAAGTCGTGTGAGGAACACACTAAAATTCATGCATTCATTTGTTTAAAAAAAATAAAAAAACAAAAAAAAAATTTTTTTTTTAAAGCTGGAAAAAAAAAAAAAAAAAAAAAAAGGAAAAAAAAAAAGTGACTCCTCTGGAGTTATTCAGACAAGTCGTGTGAGGAACACACTAAAATTCATGCATTCATTTTCAAAAATGGTGAATCAAGAAGCCAGAACCAAAGACGCCTGTACGATGTTCAGAACTACTTGCAAATTAAAGAGAAGTGAGTTGACAAAGCCCCGATATTGTATATTTACACATATAAACATAAATAAATGTAATTATAATACAAACAATTTTAGTTTCAATATTTCTAAATGTTTAACAGGTCTCACTAAGGCTGCATTTGTTAACTAAAATACAGTAAAAACTGTAATATCGTGAAACATTATTAGAACTTAAAATAGCTGTTTTCTATTGTAATATATTTTAAAACGTAATTTATTCCTGTGACACAAAGCTGAATTTTCAGCATCATTACTACGGTCTTCAGTGTCACATGATCTTTCCTGGCCAACGCATTTCCTTGGGGGAAGTCGTGGCCTAATGGTTAGAGAGTCGGACTTGTAGTTCAAAGGTTGTGGGTTCAAGTCTCGTACCGGCAGGGATTGTAGGAGGGGGGAGTGAATGTACAGCGCTCTCTCCCACCTTCAATACCATGACTGAGGTGCCCTTGAGCAAGGCACCGAACCCCCAACTGCTCCCCGGGCGCCGCAGCATAAATGGCTGCCCACTGCTCCGTGTGTGTGTGTTCACTGCTGTGTGTGTGCACTTTGGATGGGTTAAATGTAGAGCACTAATTCCGAGTATGGGTCACCATACTTGGCCACATCACGTAACTTTTAAAAAACTATTCAACAGCTTCAAAGTTTTGTGACATTTTATATATATATATATATATATATATAAATGTGACATTTTATATATTTATTTTTTTATAAATTTTGTTTACATTTTATTTTTCAGGGGTCAAAATTACAGAATGCATTTGAAACAGAATTTCTTTACTTTGATCAATTTGATTCATTCTTGTTGAATAAAAATTCATTATTAAAATAAACCGTAATGAGCTTAAAAGTGTGTATTATATTGTAGAAGGCTTGGCGACAGTATATGCTTTAACTTCATGGAAAGCAGCAGTGTGAACATACTACTAAACATCTCCTTTTGTGTTCCATGGAAGAAAGTCACACAAGGTTTGGAATGACATGAGGGTGTAAATGATGACAGAAGCTAAAATAATCAGGGGAAATTAATTAAAAAGGAGATGTAGCAGAAGGCTTTCAGAGAAAGGACCCAAAAACAAAAACAAACAACAAAAAAGTTTATTACGGTTCGCTTTAATTAAAGCTTTGCTTTAGGGTCCGGCACATTCCAGTTGGCATTTTAGGGCAAATGGCAAATTCATGTAATAGTGTGGGCACTTGTACTATGGCAGATGAAACAAATCAGATCTTCCTGAAGCCATTACACACATGGTGAGCGTAGCCTGTTCAGTTACAGCTACAGTCCGTTAACCGTCCAAACAAACGCACGAGCAGGTGTTTCTGCCTTGATGTTCACATACACACCAACGCAAGCCTGGCAATCACTCAAAAACTGATACAGGCATACAATCTGTGTGTACTGCTGTATTTATATGTATATATAGCGTGCATGTGTGTGTGCGCTCTAATGAATAGGTTGTGGAGCGGAGGCAGGGGCGTTCCAGGGCCACATGACTGCCTGCTGAAATTCTGGAGGGCCCCACTGATGCCATTCCCATCTCATTAGGGAGGCTGCTTATTCCGCCAGGCGCTAGGTTGCTGCCAAGGCCTTTGCACTCCATCATGACCACGCTGGCTGTGTGTGTGTGTGTATGTGTGTGTGTGTGCCACGTGCCGGCGCAGCAGGGGCTGAGGCAACCGTGACAAATTGTTGAAAAGGTCCGTCTGAACCCAGCACTGACAGGCACCTGAGCCTGAGGGCTGCACACAAGGAGAGAGCAATCTGCTTCACTTCTGCATGCTTTTCTGCTAAAAACACACAGCGGGGAGGGAGGGGGCACACGTATCTGGTAGAAAAACTTTATGCACATTAGTCTGAAAATAAAACCGGCCATCGCTGAAATCGAAACGACCAGCAACAGACGGCACGCAACGTTCTCAATGTGTGCATGCAAGTCTGAGTGCACTTGCTCTGAGAATCATCTAAAAATGGCAGGTCTTGCTGCTATAGAAACATGGACAACATTACAGTAAAGAGGCAGGAATGAAAACTAAAAATGGAAGCGTTAAAAAAGGAATAATACGAATTGGCATCACAGCGACGTAAAGAGCGCTAAGTAATGGGAGCAAAAGAAAAGTGTATGTGCGTGAACTAGAGGACAGAGAGAGAGGAATGAGAATAAGGGATAATAAGCCTGATCCCACTAGGTCAACAGAGCCATATGGCGTTCCATTATCAGAGAGGCAGATGACTTAAGCGTGGCTCAGCTATTGAGATTCCTAAAACAAATATTGACCTCAGCCGGAGTCACCGCTGCCATCGGCCAACATGCACTCCCACTTCCTGAGGATGAAAAAAACCCCCTAACCTCTCATCTATTGAACAAATTTATGCAGCACATTACGTATCGCACATTCGTCTGCGCCTAAACGATGTTTGCGGCTTCTGGCACACCTCTGATTTTCGTGATACCGCGTAGACTCGGCAGCTGTTTGCATAAATGTATGCCGGTGTTTAGATGTGGGATTTGTTCTTTATTGAACATTATCGTATGAGAAAGGCATAGACAGCTACGCATCAGGAGTCAAAACAATCAAGCTGCTTTTGCTGGCATGATTTGTCTGCCATCTCCTCTCCGTCTCGGGTTTCTCTAATTGTTGTGGCACAGGTTGTTCCGCTGAATGCGTGAGTTGGGCTAGAGGACGGTGGTGTGGATTAATTCAATAAAGCAGAGGACAGTGACGCAGTGAGTGCTCGTCTCTGTCGGAAGCAGGGAGAACGGAACATACAGGAAAGGACAGAGGTCGCTCGGATGACACCGTTCCAGAACAGAAAAACAAACACGGGGCAATTCTGTATTTTACGTAGGCGAGTGGGAACCTTCACAATTTGTCGATGAGAAGAAAGTTTAGGGATTTCCCAACGTGATTGTAATCTAAGTCACCCTTACAGCACCTGCAATGGAAAACACTCCAGTCCCATGCTAACGAAGCATAGTGGGAATTTCCGAAAGCATTAATCGCAAGAACACGACTCCCAAAGCTCTGTGCACCCAGAACATCTCCACAGAATGTTCTAGAAAGCGCTGGAGAGAGGGATGTGGTGTCAAAAGGGCAAATTTAACATCCCTCTGCCATGTAAAATAATGTGATGACCTCATTCGAGCACAGGTCAGATTGTGCGTAGATGGGAGAAAGGGGAAAAAAGTGTGTAAACAAAAAGTACAATAGCGCTGTTACACCAGAGAGGGAAAAACAGATGAAGCAAATCCACTTTGGAGGGAAAAAAAATGTCCTCTAAGCATTTTGCGGAAGGGTTTTAACAGATAATGCTCTTTTTCCACTCTTTTGGAGGCCACTTTGCCACCCCACGGTGCACCAGGTGACAAAGGCGAGGCATTCAAGGCTGTCGAGAGCAGAAGCCCAGGGGAGCGCACCGACTCATTGAGTATTCAAGAACAGTCCAAAACATTTTGAGTTTCGAGTACGAATCTGTGCATACATCTAATTAGTTTAGAAAACAATGGCATCGTAAAGATCAATTGAAGGGAAAAAATGACTACTAACCACTGCACAGAAAATGAAGAATATGAAAATCTTCAGGAGTCAGCTATCCACTGGCCTAAACCAGCACAAAAACACACTCAGCTAAATAATATCCAAAAAAATCCTTAAAAAAGAGATAATTCACACTTCTACACACATAATAAGTGATTATTTTAATGGTGCTAAAACAGATATGTTTATATCACCCAAATCAGTCATCATGAAATGATAATTTTTTCTGACGTGTGCATGAGGGTGATAGAGCGAGATGAAGAGTATGTGTGCTGTTGTCCAGATGGTAAGGGGTGGCCAGTGGGGAATTGAGAGGTCAAGCACTTTGGCAGATCAAAGCCAAGGTCAGGTGGCAGTAGTGGCCATGTTCAAGGTGCACAGGGACTCCAAGGGCCTCAGATGGCTTCTTATTAGCAGTCAGCTCAGGGGCCAGACCCCTGGGACCACCTTCTGAACCCATCCCACCCTGAAACCCCTCCCCTCTGTCCACACACAACAAAAGATCTCACCCCGCAGGACACCTCAGCCTGGATATAACACCGCTGACTCGGGTCTCAATGCCAGTTTGACAATACACAGAAATCTGTCATTAACATGTTCGTGGAGTAGCAAATGACGCAGGGTAGGAGCAAAGTAGCTGTGGTTAAGATTACATCATGAAATATGACAAAACTGTCCTGTTAATAGACTTTAGTCAGAGTAGACACCATATGTAGTGTGACTTGAATGAAAACAAGGTTGCGAGGGATAGACATGCATATGGATATCAGCAAAATCTTAAGAAATAAGTTAATTTCTAAATAGTTCACAATTTTCTTAAGAATTTGTTTGTATGTTATTATTTTTATGTTTTAAATAAAATCATCAAACATGAAATCATTAAAAAAATTGGAGGTTCTCCTAACTTTAAAAGGTTATTCATGATTATAAGTTTTGTTTTTAGAACTATCTTAAGAACAAACACACAAACATTCTGATTATTTTTACTTATTTATTTTTAAATATAAAATATCCGTAACTTTATTTTTAAGTTAGAAAATAGCAGTTACGAATTTTATACTTAATACAAATCTGGCCCCAACAACACATTTTTTTTTTGTTGCGTTTTTTTATTTAGTGTAATTTTTTTAGACATATTGTCAGTGTTTTGTTGGCGATAGATAACAAGAAAATGGTGTCTCCCCTGACCGAGGTCTGTAAACATTCATTCAGAAAGCTTAAACAGCCATTTTTTAAATTTAAACCAACATAGCACTTTGATAAAATGGAACCGGTTTGTGACAGCACAGATGGACATGCTATCTCAGAGGCCTGAGGAAGAGAAAGAGGTGTAATGCTAGAGCCGTTGAAGTTGGGTTTAGTGTTTTATTAGCATTGCAGGGGTCGATTAGTAAACAGAGGCTTGAGGCCTTGCACTGCTGTGTCTGGTTAAGCTGAAGAAAAGCGAGGTCTGATCGGAGATGGAGGCCATAATTGAAACATAAGGAGCCTCTGGAGTTTTAGCCTGAGGACAGGCCACTGTGCTGAGCTTCTGCGTTCAACTGCAGAGCCTGAAGCAGCTGCGACAGTCACAATGTTCCCCTCACTAATGCCAGCTACACTATTTCTTTCACGCACCATTCTTGCTTGCTGTTAAAGGAATAGTTCACCCAAAAATAAAAATTCTGTCATTAATTACTCACCCACGTGTCGTTCCAAACCCATACGTTGTGATGTCATTCCAAACCTATTACGGTTGAACCACTGATGGACTAACCCTAACCCTAACCCTAACCCTTTCTGCTTTCAGTTTTGCTTTGTCATCATGGAATAAACTACATTTTAAAATATTCAAATATATTCAACAGAAAACAGTTATTTGTAATCATATTTCACAATATTACTGTTTTACTGTATTTTTGATGAAATAAATGTAGCCTTAGTGAGCAGAATAGACTACTTTCAAAAGCACAAAAAGCCTAAACTATTGATCAGTAGTGTACAAGCAACTCCTGTCATGCATGTCAAGTTGAAAGTCAAAACCTGGTAACTTTCACATAATAACACACAAGGCTACCAGTGATGCAACCATCTCTAAAATACTGCTTATTCACCCACCATTAGTAAGATGACTTAGAAAGCTTAAAACAATAAGTAAACTTAAAACTATTTCTTTATAGAAGAATTAACTAAATATAAACGTAGGAATGCCCACAAACTTTCACCGTCACTACACTTCTGTAATCATCTTTTTTTAAACTGAGAGTCAATATCACTTTAAATTTAGAACATTTAGTTAACATTTAGCAATAATTTAAGGAATAAATAAAGAAATGACTAAAACACAACACAAGAAAAGAAAAAAGGTACTCTGTACAAAAAACAGTGTAATATTTTACTAAAAAAGTGACTGTTCACTGTTCACCAAAGGTCTTCCTCGTTGCACTGCTATTAGAATGTTATTTTAATTAACCTCTATTACAAACATGATGGACAGGAACTTTTAAGGACGGGCATTTAGAGTTTAAAGAGCAAATGCAAATTTCCATCATTTCACCGCTGTCACTATCAAGACACGGCAAAGGTTAACAATACGTTTCTGCTCGGCCCGCTCTTATTTGGCCTCTGAATGGGCTCTTGTGAGAGGATGGAGAAGTTGAAGAACTGGAGAGTGACCATGCATGCTCAACCTCCACTCCAGCCAAGCACCAGCCATTAACCTCGACCAATCACATTGACCTTGCCGTCTAGCCGGGGAAGAGGATAATTGGCTGGTTTAGAAAAAAAGAAAAAAAAAAGGCCCCGCTGCTTTTGGGATATTGTCCGAGCGAGCGAACTGCTGACATTCTCCGTCGATGAATGGAATGTTCTGCATACAGATGCCTCTCTGCATTTCTGCTGCACTTTTGCTCTAATTAGGCGCTGACACCATCAGTCAGATCAAACAGACTCATTTCCACGGTCACAGCTACGCTCCTGATTACATAGTATCACCACCACAGACTGAGAGGGGCTTGATCTTGTGTTTTCAGCAGAAAAAAAAAAGAACCAGCTGGTAGTTAGACTGATTTCTGTGTGTGAAGCTCTCTGTGGTTGGTTTTTGAGGAAGCAGAGTTTTCAAGGTGAATGTTAAGGTGTGCTGACACTTTTGAGTTCTGTGGGGTTTACATACTATCCTCCTCAGTGATCGACAGACCCTATCATTCACTTTCAGTTTTTGCCCACTATTCTTCTTTGCTGCTGAAGTATTGCCATACTTTATGTTCACAGTCATAATCGTGAAGACGCTCCTGCTAATCGGGATTCATGATTTTTTTGGAAGTCTGACAAGTCAACCATTTCATTGAGTGCTTGTACTAAACACTGCTGAAAACACAGCTTATAATACTTTGACATACAATCTAGACAAGGAAAAGATAATAACAGCATTATTTCTTTAGTAATTTTTTTCCTCTGTAGCCTGCAAAAATGATATTAACCCCTGTAATAATGGGTGTTGTTCACATTATTTTGTCCAAACCCTGTATAAATATATCACATTATTAAGCAGTATACTTAGCATATGTGTACAGCCACAATCTTTCATAGTATACTCCGTTTGATAGTGCGCGTGAACACAGTCGCTTGACACATGCACACTAGCAATGCTAATCTTTGTACTATGTCTGTGCTATTTCTCTTTATAAGCAATAAAAATGTTGTGTGTATCTCTTAACCTCCTCACACAAGCACTTGCCAACATTGGCGTCATTCGTTGTTGCTGTCTCTAGTAGTTTGACGTTGTTCTGTCTCATCCATTTATAGATCCATTTATAGGCTAGGCCAGTTTTCCCACCTAACTAATTAGTGCAAAAAATTTAAGTGCATGTGCAACCTGAGCATACAGTGTAAGAAAATTCTGGACGTGTTATTCTGATGACCAAATTTATTTATACATATACCTTGTGTTTGCAGGGACCCTTTTCATAAGACTGTGATGAAATGTTTCAATGGTCATCAGCATCGTAAATCCTCCAAAGTTTTTTTTATATTAAATATATGTATTTACATTATATGTGTACATTTATAACACTATACTTTGTATTATATTACCTGTGCATCAACTTAAAAAAATCTAGTTATGCTAATGTGAGGGTGTTTCTAACAGTGTTTATGGGAGTGACGGGAAATTTGACATTGTTCTCTCTTCTGACTGCCGTTATCAGGCCCTGTCCACACGGAGACTCGTTTAGCTGTATACGCATACGGTACAACCGTATAGGCGTTTCGTCCACACGGATCCGAATTTTTGGGAGAGTGAAACCGATATTTTTTTTAAACCAGGTCCCAGAATGGATAAATCTGAAAACGTCACTCTTGCGTTTTCATGTGGACAGTGAATCCGTATATTTTCTGAAACGATGACATCATCAGCCCACGTCTCGCCCCTAGTCAGACACAACAAAACAAAAACATGAACAAACACTGCACGATTGTCTTTTTTATTAACTAACATTAACACAGATTAATAAATTTATTGTTCCATGTTCGTTTGTACATCGCATGCAAGGTATACAGTGGGTACGGAAAGTATTCAGACCCCCATACTGGTCTGGCATGTATACTACATTGTTTTGTGTCGGTTTTGTGGTTTTGTGTGGACGCAGATATTTCTCGAGAGGAGGGGGAAAAAAAGATTGGATAGGGAAAGCTCTGGCTTCGTGTGGACGTAGCCTCAGTCTCTCTCTATTTTGTCAGGAAAAAACTAGCAAATGGGAATGCAAACAAATATATTTGTGGTAGTCTCCCATTGACTGCTATAGAAGTTTACCCAACTATGACAAAAAATATATGTACTTTTTTTTTTAAAGTAGTGCTGTCAAACGATTAATTGCGATTAATCACATCCAAA
>NW_015505825.1:737715-748535 GCF_001515645.1 Sinocyclocheilus grahami
AACAAATACTTTTATTCTGGATGCGATTAATCACGATTAATCTGTTTAAGTCACCTTTTCACTATCTCTGACATTAGTTGCATTTTACCCCCTAGTGGCAGTTGCATATAACTTTCAAACTGGTTGTGAACTAGTTACCCTCGGTTTATTCACTATGGTGAAATTAATGAATAATGATGAATGATAATGATGAATATATCTACACAAATGACCTGAAAATTAAAAAAAACAAAACAAAAAAAAAACATGGTAGGCTAATAGTAATAATAATAATAATAAATCAGAAATATGATAAAAAATATGAGGAAAAAAAAGGGTTTAAAGAATAACGTTGTAGTACAAAAAATTTGCACTTTATAGTTTTGATTAGACTACATCACGTCCTATCAGACGGTTACATATGGCCTAGCCGCAAAAGTTCAAATGTTTCACCACAATCGAAGATTGGATACGAAATACGAAAAAATCCACATACACATATACATGCAGCTCCCGTACTACTCTACACTGGAAATGTATGACTTGCATGACATGCAGCATTTACCGAAGTCTACTCAGCCCTAAATTAACTCAAAACAGACACTTAAAGCTCCGCCAATGAAAGAAGTCAAGTATCGCTTCTGTAACTAATGAACCATTTATAAGGGCTTTTAAGGGATGGAGGAAAGTGTGTCGAAAAGCACATCTGGGAAGAGCCAGCAGCGAGAGATGTACCGATAAAGAGAGAGAGAGAGAGAGAGAGAGAGTTCTTTCCTCACAAATGGACTCGAAGCCAGTTACTGTCAGCTCTGGTGCCCATGGGATAGCAGGTGTTGATTGGTGGCTTTCTGTGGCACCGCTGTAAGGGTACCTGTTGTCACGGTACTGGACGGAGGCGCGAAGCATGTCTCGGTGGAAAAGCCCAGAGGAGGTGTGAGGTGATTATGGGATGGATGGGGGAGGGAAAGAGAGGGAGAACTCCGGAGGGACGAGTGAAACAATGCTGCTGATGTGCTTGTCATTAGCTCAAGGCCCTGGCGCATCATTAGTCAGCTTGTTCTCAGAAAGAGACGATGATTACTGATCAAGAGCGCCAGAGCGAACTAGAGAGAGAGAGATGACAAACTACAACAAACAAGGGTGGGGAAGCATCAGAAAGCGGCCCTCTTTTCTTTCAGTAAGTAATGTCAGCTTCTGAAAGATATATGTGTGTGTGCGTGCATCTTCCACTTTAACAAGAGGTTAATTAAGCTCAGAGCCCAGAGCTGAGGGGACAGGAAGGGGAGCTAAGACAGGTTAATTGAACCTCCAGGGGGATGTTCACACCCTCCACATCTCACCTCTCCAGCATCCATCTCAGGATGAGACGTGGCGACGCAGAATTACGAGCGTGACATCACTGCCCATGCAGATTCCCACATAGAGCTGCCACGCCGTCCGAGTCTGAGCGCAGATTTACCACGGCTCTAAATCAAACGTCTGCGGTTTCTCTGCGCTACCTGAGCGTGACACACAAAGGCTCCTCTGCCTACGGCGCTCAAAGTATCGATCTGATCTAGGGGTCAAAGGAAAGGGCTTGTCGGCATACAGGGAGAATGCAGAGAGGTTAACGGGTCACAGCGTACTAAAAGATCCGCCGCGGTG
The DNA here is from genome assembly GCF_001515645.1 of Sinocyclocheilus grahami. Taxonomy (NCBI): domain Eukaryota; kingdom Metazoa; phylum Chordata; class Actinopteri; order Cypriniformes; family Cyprinidae; genus Sinocyclocheilus; species Sinocyclocheilus grahami. The sequence goes on from NW_015505825.1 coordinate 739,339, forward strand.
ATACAGGTGGCACTCATATTATAGATCTCAGAGGAGCTGTTGAGTAAGGTGAGATGTATGTGACTCAGCGGTTTTCCAGTCCGACCTAAAGACTCTAAAAGCTTTAATGCAGCATTTCTGAGATAGGAATGCTTAAAGTGCCCCTATTATTTGTTATGAAAGGTTCATATTTTGGTTTTGGGAGTCCCAAACAACATGTTGACATGCACGCAAGGTCAAAAAACGCTTTCATAGTCTTATAATATGCATTTATTTTTTTAACCTTATTAGCTCAACGACTCCCAAACGATTCGCTCAACGATTAATTTTTCCAAACCCCTCCTTTGCGTGACGCTAATCTGCGGTGATTGATTTAACAAATCTTAATCACTGATTTCTAGTTGTGTTCTCTTTTGGAAGGCCAAACAAATTTTCGCTTTCGCAACAAAACACTCAGAGTCTTCACAACATGGCGGTGGCAGCAACAATAAAGTTACGCCTTCTTTCTTTGCGTGAACATTTAGGCGGTATTATGCAAATCTTCCCACATCATGACGTAGACATGTGGGGGCGTGTTGAAACACGTTTTAGGAGGGCGTGGACCAGTCTTAACTTTTATAAAGAATATATCTTTGGGTTTGAGACTTTAGTCTTTGCAACTTTAGGGATCTTATCTATTCACGAACAGCTTGTAACACTCCAAAGAGAAAGGAAAACTTGAAATCGCATCATATGACCCCTTTAATTAGCAACATGCTACCAATACAGTTTGACCAACACTCTTAAAAATAAAGGTGCTTCACGATGCCATAGAAGAACCTTTTTGTCTAAATGGTTCCATAAAGAACCTTTAACATCTGAAGAACCTTTCTGTTTCACAAAAGGTTCTTTGTGTCGAAAAAAGGTTCTTCAGATTATAAAAAGGTAAGAAAGAGATGGTTCTTTAAAGAACCTTTGACTGAATGGTTCTTTGTGGAACCAAAAATGGTTCTTCTATGGCATCGCTTGAAAAACCTTTTGAAGCACCTTTATTTTTAAGAGTGAATGACAGTCAAAGATGAATTACATAGTTAAGCGTTTCAATGGCCACAAATGAAGACCATGACACTGCGACGTGTGTGTGATAGAGTGTCCAGTAACGTTTTGCTCTGTTTTTGACCATCCAGACACGAGTAGTATTAGGTTAAACCTAGTCTTGATCAGGGTTCGGTAACATGAAACCAGCCTACAGTAACTACACATAACTCTCTCACGAATCATTAGTAATTCAGGAAATCCACAACTAGTCCATAAAAATGTGTAGTTTGAAAAAAATGTAGTTCTGCACATTCCTGATGTGTGAATGTCCAATATGTGGAGTTGACCAGCTTTCTGTTCTTTTTGTAAGATAAAACAACAATATAAATAGTTTATCTTTAATAGTTTTAATTTCTGAATGCTTGAGTATTTGATAATGGTTCTGAATATTTGAAAGACACCGTTTACTTAATTTTTTATAGCTCAGTTTGTTTTGTTGGTTCTATTTGTTTGTAATTTGTTTATAAAATATAGATTACTGTAATACAAAATGTGTGATGTACTGATGAATGCTTGAAAGCTACATGGAATTGTTTATTTTTTATGTATTTGTTTAATTTTAAAAACTTTAAATAAGCATGCTAGTTTTATTCATTTTATTTCAGTTGTAGTTGTAACTATTTTAGTGCATTAATTAAACTAAATGAAAACGATAAATATTGCTTTGGCAACTAGCTGAAATAAAGTAAGTTTTAAGCTTTTTATTTTTATTTATTTATTTGTGTCTCAGCTAGTTTATTTCAAGTAGAAAAACTTATGGTTTTAGTTTACAATAATACACCTGGAATTAGTATCACTATGAAATTTTTATCACAACAACTTGAACAATTAGAAAGGAATGAGAATGCATCTAAGTGGGGATGGGGGAAAATGGTTAATAGACTTCTGGTTTAGCAACTCTTTCTCCCATTTTCTCTTTTCACTTTTTTTTGATAATATCTGTCTGCAGGCGCTCCGTGTAGTCAAGCGCACTATTACGAGGCAACAATTAAGCAGGATGTGGAAGCCGGCACCTGGTCCAAGGCATTCAGTGGCTTTCAGCAGCAGCTGACTGTACAGTGTCCTCCACACCAGGTGGTCCTCCTTCAATGACATTAGCAAGTGACTCGAGGACTGATTTACAGTTTTTTTCTTATTATTAAGGCTGAAAACATTGCAGACTGAAGACTGGAGTGAAGGAGCTGAAAACTCAGCTTTGCATCATAGGAATAAAAGTAATTTAAAATAAATTAAAATAGAAAAAATGTAAATAACATTTCAAAATATTAATGTTTTACTGTATTTTGATTAAATAAATCCAGCCTTGGTGAGCATTAAAACACACACACACACACGCACACACACGCTATCTATGCATTTAGCTGACTATACCGGACGGAAAATTCACTTAAAAGAGAGAATAAAAACATTAAAACACCAAACAGATGAAGAAATTGTGATATTAATTGCAGGAGAAAAAGATTTTTGTTATCATACTTCTTGGAGATCAAGACAAAACCTATGGGCTGGTGTGGAGGAGGAGCTATAGACACTTTCCGGTCATCCTCATCCTCACTTCACAGCTTTGTGCACCAACCGTGAATAAGACTCATATACATGACAACAGCTATAGATCTGTAGTGGCTCTGCCACAGTAATTCAAAGGATGTATAAAGCGTTTGAAACCAAGACGTGCATATCACAATGAATTTTTGCTTCCATTTCAGCAACATGCTGAATTGTCTGGCAACCAAAAGAAGCAGCAAAAATAAAACCAATCACAGACACGTAATGAAGTTCCAAACAGGCGCTCAAAAGTGAAAAGGTCTCTGGTTGAGGCCCTACCTTATAATGAGCATTTCCTAAACAAGCAAATTAATAGGAATCACAGGAAACATTATTACAGGCATCCAGCGTAAGGTCCTGATGGAGGAACATTAGCAGAGCTTAGCCCTTCACCAAGCAAACTGCACTCTTCTACTTCACAATGTAAAGAACCTCCATTTCCACATCAAAGCCAGACTGGAAAAAAGCAGGATGCACACTTTTATGTCGCTCTGTGGTTTTTGCTGTTGTTTTGTTTATTCACCCATCCTCTTCGCAGAGACTCCGTTTTGTGTGAACATGCAAATGGAGAAACACAAGGACATCCTTTAGCTCAGAACAATCGCGGGCAGCGCGTGGAGGAGCCGTCTCTGCCTTTGAACTGTTTAAAGTGGTATTAATGGCCAACTTATAAATAATCAACTAATTCCTCTTTAAAGATATCCGCCAGTGGGGCACTGGAGACTGAGGCTACATTTACACGACAACGATGTAGTCAAAAACGGAAAAGTTTTTCCCTTGCGTTTTTAAAAAGTTTCACTTATACATGACAAAATTTTCAAAACGATTCACATTTACACATATCCACGAAAACGGCCAAAAACGCTGTATTACGTATGCCGGGCCAGTAGTTGGTGCTGTCACCTTGTTAGTAAACAGCACCTGTACGGAAGTGACGATTATATGTTGTATATGATGCGTCTCCGCTGTTGGTTGTAATATTGGTGAAGTAAATCCACACTTTGCTGAAGAAGCGTTAGCAAACTCTTGAGCAGCAACAACAGTACCATGTACTCCGCCATTGTTGTGTATGTTTGTTCGTGCTTGCCTTTAAAATCGACACGTACTGCGCATGTCTACATACCTAACACGCACTACACACGCACATGACGTCACCATTTTCAAAGATTCCTGTTTTGGGTGTTTACACAGAAACGATAACGGTGGCGTTTTCAAAAACTTGAACTTTGAAAAAAACATCCGTTTACATTCCCCAAAACACCACTGTCGTGTAAACGAACAGTCAAAATGCATAAAAAGTTTCCCGTTTTTGGCTGAAAACATCGTGTAAACGGCCCCAGAGAGCGCTGTAGTCTTTAAAGCAGCAGCCCTCTGTGGCCCGGACGCACAGCCAAACAACCGCACCAAGCTCTGCATACTCAGAAAAACTACTTTTTATTATAAAATTGGAAAGCTAGGCAACCATTTGAAGTTTGGAAAACTTGCAAAAAAGTGTTTTACTTATGTATGTTGCAGGTATAGTGAAAATGATATAATAGAACACACTTATTATTAAAAAGAAGTTCATGCTGCTCCACGTTGATAGATGGCAGTGCAGCATCTACTGTAACAACTTTGCGGCATCGGTACACAAGGAACAGCAATGCTAATGCTAGCTAAACAACTACTGAGTGCACTTTCAAGGCCCAGTCCTAAATGGCACCCTAAACCCTAGCTGTATTCCAAGCTTTCGTGACATAATGCGGCTTTGAAGTTGCGGAGCTCGCCTCAGTGTGGGCTCTGCAGAAGTGTGCATCGAGGGCGCATAGCTGCCGCAAAGGGGGCGCTCACAAGCACCCTTATGAAAGCTAAAATGATGAATGGCACACCCTACGGCCTCGTGGACTTAACGGACATGTGCACGCAATGGCCACTGTAAGTCCTCAAGACTTAAGTGCACATGAAGCGTGCTATTTGCGACAAGGCCTAACAGACACTTTAATTGTGGTGCTCTCTGCTTTTCTGCTACGTTTCTATGGACAGTGTATTACCTTAACCCTGTAAAGCCTGACATATGAAATAACAGTCAAAAATCGATATATAATATAGAATTTTATGAAATGGAACAGTTAATAGAAACTTTATATAAAGTGTAAAAAATGTGTTTTTGGTCAAGTATCATATTTGATCTATCAATATTTTTGGCTCATTTAGTATGACATAGTAAGAATGTGGAGTTCATATTCAAAAAGGAAAAAAAAACAACAACTCAGACACAGACACAGAAACAACAAAGATAAACCAACTGAAAAAAAATATGCAATTTGGTGCTGATATTTATATGGCCAAAAAGTAAGATGAAATTCTGATAGCTTGTATGTTAAAGGTGCAATAGGTGATTGTCTTCAGAAACATTTTTTGTTATGGTGGTTGAAAGTCTCTTCACATCCCAATAGCAATCATTAAGTTGGTATAAATGTATTTATCTGTATTTATATATTGTGTGGAAGGCGTAGGACCAAGAAATGTTCACCCGATCAAAATGCTTGTTCTCACTCTATATCTCCAATAATGTATCTTATTTTTAGGATCAAAACAATACAATGATGATTGAGCGATGAACAAATAAACGTTCCTCAAAATCCTGATGATCATATTTGAGACTTTTCATCTGGATAATCAAGTAAATCAAAGCTGCTTCAGTCCAGTAAGTGTTCATTTTGAAATATTACTCACAATATTGTTGGTCTTGCGTTTACTTTATAAAAATCTGTAAAGACTTCAAAGCAAAAAGATTAAAGTTTGTACAATTACACAGCATGCAGAAGATTGTGTACAAGTTTTGATCATGCTGATCATTTAGAGGCCTTAGAAATTTGTGTATTAAATATGATAAAGTTGGCTTTATTGGGTTAAATACTTTTGCTGTGGTCTTACTCAATACCCAAGAATATTCCTCATGAGAAGTCATTTCTCATTTATGAAAAAAAGGCCTTTATACACCTATACTTTATTTGTTGTAGTGTGCTATTATTTTAAAATTAGCGTCAAAGCTGATTTGCAAATACAACACAACAAAGAAAAAACGTCTAACGGGACGTACAATATAGTCGGCGGCTTATATGGTGGCTGACATTTGAGTGACATTTAGGGAAGAATTGGATATGTGTGGCATTAGAGAGGATAAGCAGTCTTCGCCGGCAGTCTTCATTCAGGCCCGGAGAGCCAGAAATGAGTGCGCGAGCTCTGGGAGATTGAATGGCAATCAGAGCACTGCTGATATTCACCGACTGAAGACTCTTTCTCACCATTGGAGGATTTCAGTATCACAAGAGCCCTAGAGGCAGTATTCTTATCAGCAGCGGCCTCAGACAAAGAATCCCCCCGAATGAGAGATGAGCTTTAACGAGGGCCGCCGCTGAACAACCGTGACGATTAGCGAGAGGAGAATCAGGCATGCGTGAAGACGCAAAGACAAAGATACGAAAGCCCTCTCCCGCAAACAAACGCGTATACATCCTGGCACGCACGAGCCTCGAGACGCCAGAGATCTTTTGAGAAAGACCATCGTGCGAAGAATACCTCCGCTGCCGCAGGCAATCTCATTCTAATGAGCCAGAGACAAAACACAAACAAAACAAAAGCAACAGTGCTCTGGAAACACGCGCTCTCGTACATTCAAATACTCCCACACTTAAGTGCCCAAGCTTGCCAGAATTGCTCATTATCACTCCCTTTACAAGACTATGGACAAAGCGCTAGAGACAAAACCCACACACGGCTCATCAATGCGAACGCATTCATTGTGCACACGGGCGACAAACAAAAAGCGGAGCGACATCCATTTGGATAACCTGAGAGGGCTAACAGCTTTCTCCCAGAGTTGGCAGCCTGAGGAGGGAGGAGAAGAAAGTTCATTAATTAAACAGGGCCTGGGCAGACAGATGGAACCGCTAGCTGGATGCTAATTACTCTGAGAAGACGAGCAGGTTTAACACTCGTGCTCCCCTCCTCCGCCATCAATCACAGTTAGCACGGCTCCGAAACGTCCATACCGCTCGGCGGACCGAACAGCAGGATGAGCGAGAGACGGAGATAAAAAGAAACAGAGGCAGGAACTATGATCAGCTACAGCTCTTCATGTCCGTTAAGAGATTTTTCCTTGGGTATGGACGGGAGGGTCACAAGTCAAACTTACCAGAGCAAAATTTCTAGTAACCGAATACAGGTTACAGTCAACTAATATCTAGAGTGGCTCTGTGTGCTTTGGCTCAAGAATGTAAGCCCTTAAAGTGTAACATTTAGATTATATTTCAAATCAAGTTGCATTTAAGCATGGTAGGAATGTGTTTACACTACCATTCAAAAGTTTGTGAAACAGCAAGTGTTTTAATGTTTTTGAAAGAAGTCTCTATTTATTTGATCAAAAATACAAAATATTGCAAATATTGTGACATTTTTTTACAATTTAAAATATCTGTTTTCTCTTTGAAAAGATTTTAAAATATATTTTATTCCTGTCATCAAAGCTGAATTTTCAGCATCATTACTCCAGTCTTCATTGTCACATGCTCCTTCAGAAATCATTCTAATATTGAATTAATTAATATGCAATTAATTTAATTAATTAATATGCATTAATATGCTGATTTGTTTCTCGAGAAACACGTATTATTATTAATGTTGAAAAACCTTGATACTTTTTTTTCACAATTCTTTAATTATAAAGTTCAAAAGAACAGTATTGAATTAATATGGAAATCATTTGTAACCGTGTATTGTCACTTTTGATCAATTTCATGAATCCTTGATGAACAAAAGTATTAATTTCTTTTAAAATATAATAAAAATAATTGTTGACTTTTTTTATATTATTAATAATAGTAAAAAATATTTATTTATTCATTTATTTTTACTATAATAGTGGTAAAACCATCAATGTCCAGTGTATTGTGTGGACATTGTAAGTGAGTTTGGGACAAACAGGTAAATATATAAGTATTCCATCTAAACAAGAACAGGTAATCAACCATAACAGACCATTTCACTGTGTACATGAAAACACGATGTCTTTGTAGAGCATTTGGTGTTAAAATCAAATCTACAGCCTTGCTTGGAGGCAATAGTTTCCCCATTGTTTCACATTTAATAGTTGTCTCCCATCTGCACAAAATAAACAACAACAACACAGCAGAAAACACTACGGCAAAAACACAAGCTGGCAGGTGCCAACAGGAGCCGCTCTCACGCTTACAGGCGCTTTAGTAACGTCACTCCTGAGGGAGCATTAATAAAGGAGCAAGCTCTGCGTAACTCTACCTCACACACACACACACACACACGCTGGGGGAACCCACCCTGATCTGGCAATGGCTCCTCCATTCACAATAGTGGCAGAACATAGACAGATGTCAAGCATGAATGCCTAATGGAGTGCTAGAGATTTTTTTTCTTCTTCATTTTGTGTGGGAGGCGACGGAGGTTCAAGTTTAAATGTAGATTGACAAATTCAATCACATTGACGCAGACGTTCTGTGATGCAAAAAATGTCTGAGCAACAAACACCCGGTAGCTGCTACAACTTAAGCTAATTTTGAAATGATATACTGTCCTTGCTAAAGCAACCATTGCTATCCCTATAGCGCATACTATGTAAACTATACATTTTTTTTTGTTTTGTTTTTTAAATCTCGATTGGAACCTCTCCATTCTACAAAAGGTTCTACATAGTGGAAAAAGTTTTATTTTTATTTTTAAAATGTTCAAAACAAAAGAAAAAGAAAAAAGAAATGTTCTTTGGCGAACTAAAATCTTTCTTCATTCTTAAAAATAAAGCTTCTTAATTGGCATCTATGTTTCCATGAAGAACATTTAACAACCATGGAATGTTTGTATTGGAACTTTTCACTGAATTGTTCTTTGGGGAACCAAAAATGGTTATTCTATTGCTTTGCAACGAAAGCCCCTTATTTGGAACCTTTATTTTTAAGAGTCCAGAACACCCCGCCAACCACTCAGAGGTAGTTTTGCATGAGCAAGAACCACAAAATTGTCTTTAGAAATGGTCAAATTAAGAAAGAAATTCATTCCCATACCCTCATCCTCTTCACAAGCATTAAAATTGTGCTTAGAGAGGAGCAAAACAGAAGGAAAACGGGAATATCATCAAGTGCGTATTTCATTTCAGGTTGATAAAGTATGAAGAAGTTTGACCCAGTAGCATGCTGTACTCATATCGAATTAGACACGACTCGATGACCCGGGAGTCTTCCTGCTCCCTGCGGAAATTTGATTAAAAAAGCTATTGAGGATTCCGAGCATGATGATGATGTGCAGAAAAGAAAGCCCAGGCAGAGCCAAGGCTGGATAAACATGAAGCACACGAGATTCATGCACACACCTATTACATCTGCCACCTGTTTTTGTCCTATTTTGCTGTGCTGTCACGGAGTTGTTTACTGACCTGTGTTTAAGTCCTGGCTTTACCATAAGAGAAAATCCCCCACGGGCATCTATGTGTGTGTGTGTGTGTGTGTGTGTCACTACTCTTTGTTCCAGGCATCAAGAGCAGCAGGAGGGGTAGAGAGAGCGAGAGAGAGAGAGCGAGAGAGAGAGAG
>NW_015505825.1:748626-776865 GCF_001515645.1 Sinocyclocheilus grahami
CCATACATAAAAAATATAAAAAAAACATGCTATGAGAAAGAGAGAGAGAGAGAGAGAGAGAGTGAGAGAGAGAGAGAGAGAATAGTAATGCTATGAGTCATACAGTGTTAGAGAGAGAGAGGTTGGGTGGCTGGGTGGGAGAATACTTGAGTATTTCATATAAAGAGGCAGCAGTGAGACGCCATATGCCATATGGGCAAAACTGACTTTCCACTCATGGCTGGGCTTGACAGGCCTGTGGATGGGAGCCCCCCTTGAATGTGTGTGTGTGTGTTAGTTACAAGTTACTGAACACTGTGCAGTATACACTGCCAACTATTTGTGAAACTGTAGGTATTATTTCACACAGTAGAAAGCTACAACATGTATTCACACACACACACACACACACACACACACACACACACATACCTGTATATATATATATAAATAACAATAATGACAAAGTAAGAACAACAACAACAAAAAAAGGTTCAACAAAAGTCACTAAACTGCAAAACAATAATCCTATAATAGTAACCGTGTAATTTATTAATGCTGGGAACTCATAAACCCTTAACATTTCAGCAATATTGTTCAATTTGAAATTCTTTGTTCAGACAACTGTTTAACCAGTTAGGACAGCATTCTGAAGGTATAACATGGGTTTTTATGAAGTTATTCACATTATTTTTTGTTAGTCATTCACAGTTCTTGTCAGCAGTAAAGAGGTCCCATAAACTGAAAAATATGTAGTTCCTTTTTCTTTCTTTCCACATTGCATGTTTAATTTGGAACATGATGTTCAATTGGAAATCTTGGCAAATTATTGTTTAGCTTTTTTAATTTACATTTGTATTGAATTGCTTCATTTCTGCACCACTAGCGTCACTGCAATGAATAGTCAGGACATTTAAATAACTGAGCAATGAGGAAAGCGCCACAACCTCTGAACACCTTACTTTTGGTTCTCTGTCTTTATCTGACATATTTTAATCATATTTAACATTTGACAGTGTCAAATAATGAGCCAAGAAATCACCCATCTAATTACAAATGGAAAGCAAAAACAAGTGCAGTATGGAAGCACGCTATTCAAAACACAGTCCTGAACGTGTACAGGGCTGGACAAGAAGAGAAGGACAGAGAGGGATTGGGTGGGAGAGGGAGTTGGCGTAACTCAGTGATCTTAACACACAGGACTTTGTCAGGACCTCCAGTAACAGCTGGCGAGTTGGGAGACCCACTTAAGCAGACAGGGGAGGGGGACTCTTCAGTGTTGTCCATACAGCCATTTGGAGAAACTGCCGCAACATTATTTGAATGCTGTTATCTACTATTATACTATGTTGGTCTATTATTGCAGTATCATTAATTTCATGGCCTCAAACATCATGCAAAAAAGCTAATGGGGTCAGTGGGACGGCCTCTTCCAGTTTAACTAAGCGGTTCTTAGCCAGAATAATCTGCAAAGTGTCGACAGTCAAATGTCAGACTCTGCAATACAATACAAGAGAGGAAGTAGGCTCAACCCTGACACGCATTTCAATATAGCGCATGGATCTTCAACTAATATGAACACAGTCAGATCTGTGCTACATGGCCGGATGGCCAAAATGACAACCAAACAATCACATTCATAATCCTCATTCTATATCGCTGGTACTTGTATTACGGTCTACATGAGACCACATCCTCAACTTACCCTCAAATATCCATCACGGGTGCTAAAAGCTGAATCGCGCATGACTGACGGCGGGCAGGAACAGATTATGGCTATTGATTGGTGCCTAGAGATGGATCTGAGCCAGGAGGAGCGAGGGAGTAACTCCATCGATTCTTGTTCAGCAGGGGAGGCAGCACAGAGACTGAAGGTCAGTGGATCTCTGCTGCACTTAAAGGACACTGGTCTGCCATCGCAAACCCCACGTGGACTGAAGCATGTCAACTTCACGCAGAGACTGACAGAAAGAGAGTGAAGAGACAGTGACACACTGACCTTAGACCAAAGAAGGGCTCAGTGGTAAAAGAGTTAAACCAGCTGCCCACTTGTCAACTCTACATAACTCAATGATGATACGGGATGTCACACACATGGGACCGCTGATAGAAGCGGTCTTTGACCTGTATTGCAACAGGACATCTTGCAAGTCAACACAAAGCTGGCTGAATTAGGAAGAACAGCACAGCGCAAACATAAACCATTACCATAGACAGCATCTGAAGACCTGTTCACACACAGACAAACATTCGGTGTGACAATTCATGCAATAAACAATTTAGTTTGAATAAACGGCTGTTAATGCTGTTAAGTTTGTTCAGACTGACAGGAACATTTCCCTGAGATGTGGGCGGTGATGCTTGGTGTTTCAAACTGTATGACAGCTCTTTCTGAAGACTCGCTGATTAACTCACAGCTCATTACTCTAATAATCTTTTATCTCTTTAAATTACTAAAATAAGTTAAGACTTCATTATCAAGTTGGAGTTTATCCTGACTTTAAAAATTGATTTACAACCATTTTTAAGAACTTGTTTTCCAAAAGGTAAAATTCTTATTTTTAGAACAATCTTAAGAAAAGATAAGAACATTATCCTTGGCATACGTTGAAAACGTTGGCAATACAAAATATTTGTAAATTAGAAAATAATACGAAAACAAAGTTAAGAAGAATTTTATGCGTTATGCTGCAAATTCTGAGTATTCTGCTAAGTGACAGTGAACAGCAGAGGAAGAACCTGGAACTGCGTCTCATTTTTGTATTCATTTATTGGTGTTATCTGATATACATAATAGCAAACACAAAAACCTAAAAGGCTGTTTGAAAACGTATATATAATGTTCGACTTCCTTTCTTCTCCATGACAAGCAAGTGTCGAAAAGTTACATAGCTCTTTGTGAATCTGCAATTTCATTCAGCTATCTGTCGTTTTTTACTAAACGGACTGAAAAGACAAATCACATGCGAAAATCAAGACTTGCTGTAGTATTTGTGATATATGGCAATGTAATCACATAGAACACCAGAACATCACAGGGAGCTGTAAATGTTCAGCGGCTAACAAACACGGTCATATGCACCCACTCCCTTCATTTTTAGTCATAATGTAAATGATGTAAAAAAAATCAGCTGGCTTGAGTCTAGTGTATTTAAGTTTGACATGGCATCATTCTGTGACGATATTTGCCTCTTTTTTTGAAGCTTGCAAGCGGGACATTATTTTTTTAATCTCTCCTTTTGTGGTGTGAAAAAGAAAGGTCATACGGCATTAGCACAACACCGGGTGAGTAAACAATGACTGGATTCTCATTTGTGTGTGAAAAATCCCTTCAAGAGAGCCCAATCTGCTCCTGAGCAATATGAAGAATGTCAACAAGAGTGAGAACATGAAGGAACAAAAGGCTCAAGTATCAGCTGAAGATGAATTTTCTTCATTTATTGATCTTGTAATATATCCTAAGTTTCCCTGCGCAGGGCTTCAGCATGGCCCACTTCAAACTCGCAGCAGCTGATGAATCAATAATCACGACACATTATACGCAATGTGAAAGGTGTCAGCAGGAGCGGGATTCTCCATTCAAGCTAAGCCCTTTGGAAAAGCATAATCCCAGAGCCGGATAGAGATCCATAGATGAGCTCTGAACATTCACCTGCATACAAGGACTATAGAAGGCAAGGGTGTGGGACAGCGCAGGGCACGGGGGTGGACTGCAGTGCCCCATGCCAAGCGCTGGTGGTCATTTGACCAAAACCCATCCAATTAGAGCTGAGTGATGGTGTAGCCTGCTGGAGGCCCCTCCATCTCTGCGGCAGGGCCAGAGAGAGACACCTGCTTTTATCAGCCAGTGCAGGGACCACGAGGACTCGCGATATTTGCCTCTTTTTTTGAAGCTTGCAAGCGGGACATTATTTTTTTAATCTCTCCTTTTGTGGTGTGAAAAAGAAAGGTCATACGGCATTAGCACAACACCGGGTGAGTAAACAATGACTGGATTCTCATTTGTGTGTGAAAAATCCCTTCAAGAGAGCCCAATCTGCTCCTGAGCAATATGAAGAATGTCAACAAGAGTGAGAACATGAAGGAACAAAAGGCTCAAGTATCAGCTGAAGATGAATTTTCTTCATTTATTGATCTTGTAATATATCCTAAGTTTCCCTGCGCAGGGCTTCAGCATGGCCCACTTCAAACTCGCAGCAGCTGATGAATCAATAATCACGACACATTATACGCAATGTGAAAGGTGTCAGCAGGAGCGGGATTCTCCATTCAAGCTAAGCCCTTTGGAAAAGCATAATCCCAGAGCCGGATAGAGATCCATAGATGAGCTCTGAACATTCACCTGCATACAAGGACTATAGAAGGCAAGGGTGTGGGACAGCGCAGGGCACGGGGGTGGACTGCAGTGCCCCATGCCAAGCGCTGGTGGTCATTTGACCAAAACCCATCCAATTAGAGCTGAGTGATGGTGTAGCCTGCTGGAGGCCCCTCCATCTCTGCGGCAGGGCCAGAGAGAGACACCTGCTTTTATCAGCCTGTGCAGGGACCACGAGGACTCGCTTTGAAGAAATATTCAACTAATTACGCTGGAGCACCAAGCACAACAAGCGGGAAGATTGCAGGGACCCCGACCATTGTGAAGCAGAAAACTCAAGAGGAGATTTCATCTCCGCACAAAAACAGACATCTCTCATACTGCGAGGCAAGGTCATTGTTCTGAGCGACAGACTGTGAGAGAGAGAAGAAAGAGTACTAGATTCACACTGCAGTGTTTTCCCCCCCTGATGTGTGATGCAGATCTGTTTTTGGATGAGAGTGTAAACGGTTCGAGCCACACTCAAACTGACCATTCCATTCTGGGCCGCTTTCACATTAGGGTTGTGACGGTGAGGAAATTTTCCCACCGATTAATCGGCGAGTGACAACACCGGTAATACCGGTATCACCGCGGGGGCGGGCGTTCCCTCTTTTCCTCGCTTTCCTTCGCTTTTAAATAGCTTAAAAGCACCGTGCGCATTTTACTTTCACTTTTGAATTAGCAGCAGTTCGGCGTCAATTGCTTTAATGCAACAACTAAATACAATGTCAAACTCACTTTATATATAAAACATAGAACTTTTATTAACAAAACAAATAAAAATACACCATGCTATAGGGCAGGCTATGCCTAATATAAAATAACAAATAACTTACATAAAGTTTAATAGGTATACAAAACTGGAAATAAATCGTTCGGCATGCTGCATTGAGTAGCCTCGTTCAGTTTTTAATGGTAGTGTCTGTTCTTTTACTCAACTAAATGATTTTTATTACTATAAAAAATCAAAAGGACGGTGGGGGTCGGTGACGCGGTGAGCAAGTGACGTAACCGGTGTTGCGGTATCACCGTCAACACCGTCTATCGCGGCAAGCCTATGTGGAAATAAACTGGATATGCATCAGATTTATTGCTGGATATGCATCAGATTTAATGTGACTTCAGTGTGAACAGCCAGGATGAAACCGAAGGGATTTTCTGTCATGCTTTGAGAGGCTGACATAGTCCAAGGTTGCTTAAGACATCATTTAGTTATTTAAAACAATAGTGTTGAGGTCAGAGAACGAGTGAGCGAGAGAAACACACACACTTTTCTGTCGAGCAGATGTTCTTGTGACGGACAGATAAGAGACAGTGGTGTAGAAGCAGCACCCAAAAGCAGATCAATTATTCATAGAGACAGATCAAGTCATTGCAGGAAGCTGTGAAAGCAGAATATCCTTAATGGCCTTTCACACCCTATTCACCAGAGACAATTAACAGTCACACACCCACCCACTCACAATAATGATCACACTGACGCAATATCACTGCAGACAAAAAAGAAAGAGCAGAATTAAAAATCAGACATGATGTGCAATATCTACTTATGATCTGCTCCGCATATCACTATAGGTGTTAAATAAACTTAATACACAGTGCTATAGGAATACCTGACTGTCAAAATAAATCGCTAATCTGTACAATTAATGTCATCAGGCAACCGTTTTTCACACTACCATTCTTTGTTTTGGTGTTAGTATGACTTTGTTTTTGTTTTTTTTAAGAAAAAAAAAGTAAAACTTTTATTTAACAAAGATGGCTAAAATTGACCAAAAGTGTCAATGAATACATTTAGAATTATATTTTGTAATTACTATTCTATTTCAAATAAATGCTGTTCTTTTGAACTTTCTATTTAGCAAATCTATTTTTCTATTTATCCTGGAAAGAAAGAAAGAAAAAGTATCACAAACATATTCAGCAGCCCAACTGTTTTCAAATTGATAAAAAGTATAAATGTTTCTTGAGCAGCACATCAGCATATTAGAATGATTTCTGAAGGATCATGTGACACTGAAGACTGGAGTAATGATGCTGAAAATACAGCTGCGCATCACAGGAATAAATTACTTTTTAAAATATATTCACATAGAACAATCTTATTATAAATAATACTTAACAATATAATCGTTTTTACTGTATTTCTGATCAAATACATGTAGTCTTGGTGCACAGAAGAGACTTCTTTCAAAGAAATAAAAAATAAATAAAATATCACTTGGCACTTTCTTCTGTGAGCATATTGTGAGCATGTTGTTATTTATTTGGAAATCAGTCAGCTTATCATTATTGTAAAGAAATGACCTTTTATGTCAGCGTTCCTTTTAGGTCTCATTTTGTGAACTTTATGACTTTACCAAATTAATTACCAAATGACTTTTTTCCCCCATATAGCATATAGCAGTTTTTGTAAGCAAGACACTCAATCAGTGGAGAAGGGAAGAAATTCTACATGCAGATAAAAAGGTTATGAGACAAACAAATGTAAATTTTAGCCATGGCATAAGCATAACAATTGATTCTTGGCCAATGAATTATTGAAAATTAATGGACACTCGAGGTGTAAGGCTTCCACAGTTCAACTTGGGAATTGATTACTAATAATTCATCAGCTGGAGACAATTATATAACAGACACAGGGGGTCTGTTTCAATCTTCTCTCTAGTTCAGCGGAAAATATGCACAACTCAAGCATTTCTAGGCCCATTCCAGTACACTCAATCTTTTGCTCCCTAAAAACTCCCAGTATACACCATAAAAACCATTTACTTACCGGGAAAAGATGCCATGTCTTTGCCAGAAATGGATGAGCTGTGCTTTCAACAGCAATAACAAAGGACAACACACAATGACAAAAACAGAATCGCTCATGCTGTGTTATACAGCAATGGTGTCTTTAAACACTACAGCTACATATTAACAAACAACCTCATTAATCATATCACATATGATTGAGATATCAGTGTCAATTTTCAGCGGAAGTCATGTTAACTAGAAGGATTCACAGCATTAAGGAACTACAGAGTGGAGTGTCTTCTACCTACAAGCACAAAATTTGTGTCAAATCACATACAGGACGCTGTGATCTCACAGATAACTGGTTACCAACCATAAAGTTGAAGGATACAAACTCTGGTATAGTGGCAGTCGAGACTTCACAGCCCTGCTGGCATTGATGCATGTGGCCCGCACCAGACTCGGCAACAGCGTTCCAGTCACTATCGCCCCGTCGAACAGAGGCCCAAAGAAAGGAACCTGGTTGAGACAGAGCAAATAATGAAGAAATATTGTTTGTAGTTTCCAATGCAAAATCAATTTACATGAATTCTCAACCCCATGTTGCATGCGATACGTGTACGGGACAGATGAATCTAGTGGATGGATAATGCATCACTTCCATTTGCCAAGGTTTGCGTTTCTCAAGTGGATGAAATGAGAGTTATTGGAGTGGAACAGCAGATAACAGTGACACAGCTGAGGGAATTTCACTAATTGCAGCTGGTGACATGTTGCAGGAACCATACATCTGACAGCATCCAGGCCACTCAAAGCACACAGCAGTCAAGTCTCGTAGAGGTGACGTGTTTGCGAGAAATTACAAATGATGCACGCTCGGTTTCTCTGGGGATCTAGTGGCAGACGCAGGAGGAGATGAAAGGCAGCTTGACCGCGATGAGAGTGGCGTGCCGACAGTGCAGTAATGGACTTCCAGCATTAGTGCTTTCAGAGAACAGACAGGAAGAGATACCATCCAGCCCTTCCAGCCACAATCTACATCTCCTGACAATCAGCGAAACATCGCATATCCTGACGAAGATCTTAAGACGCCTCGGGAGAGGCATTTCACGTAATATATGAAAATCTGGTGAGTTATGGTGGACGACTGTGGTTTTTAATGTAACGTAATGTCATTATCTTCACGTACCTGGGTTTTTTTCAAGATCTGAACAAAGAACATGTGGTTTTTCATGGGGTAGATGATGATGAGGACATCTCCGAAGTCGGTGGGAATGATTCCTCGTCTGTAATCCCGCGTGTGCTCCGACCACACAATGTGCACTTCATCGTTTCCCAAGTGACGAAGCTATGACCAACCAGAGGCAAAAGCATCAATAAATCTGACATGCAAACCAACAAAACACTGTCAACATTAGTCAGAAACATCATGAGGGCAAAAACAATCACAGACAATCGTTTTCACAGTGCATATGTATTGAAAAACTAATTCTTAGAAAGACTGTGGACATCAAAAAATAAGACTCAATCTCGCAAACCTGTACGTTTTCTTCATGATCAACAATAATTCCAGAAAGAAAAGAAAGACTGTACATTTATTTTAGTACATAACAGCTGAAATTATTTTGGGAATTTTCAATCTGAAGTTAAATGAGCTACAGAAATTGGGTTCATTATGTTTCAATCATTTAAACAAATTGACTTTAGCCAGAAAATTGGACAGATCTTCATTTTACATAAAAATATACACATTTGTAGGAAATGCATTTTTCGGAAGTTCATTTTTGGGACCTCAGGAACATGAAATACATGCGCGCCGAGAGTCTGATTAATATGTTGAAGCACCAGCAAATTTTTGCAACAATTTGTTTAATGTTGTACATGAGGAAAACTGTATATCAGAGCAGTGGGCTCAGATATGTGCTACTACTAGCCAACAATCCTGTAAAGGCTTTTATATTCAGACAGGAGACGCTGAAACAATAACCAGTGGAAATTGGTTCTAGTATGAGTCAGTTCTGATTCAGATATCTAGAGAGCAGGGAGCATTCTGGAAATGACAGGCAGAATGACAACGTAAGGTAAGATTAACAGAAAATGCTATAAAACAGTCAGTTCCCTTCAGAGATTCAGATATAAAGTCATTCATGCAAATCTGAGAAGTTTTGTGTGTCATGAATCAGGGGCGTAGCCATCATTTCAGAAGTGTAGACAGAAATGTAATATATATGTATATAACATTACAATATAACATTTCTGTAATATATATATTTATAGCCTACCAGTCAAAAGTTTTTGAACAGTAAGATTTGTAATGTTTTTTAAAGAAGTCTCTTCTGTTCACGAAGCCTGCATTTATTTGATTCAAAGTACAGCAAAAGCAGTAATGCTGTGAAAGATTTTTACTATTTAAAATAACTGTTTTCTATTTGAATATATTTTAAAATGTAATCTATTGCTGTGATCAAAGCTTTCTCACCATTACCAAAATGGTGAGAAATTAAAGTGACCTCTGTAAATCAAAAAAAGAGGAGTCTTGCAAGCATGTCGCTGCGACGGCGTGGCCTTAAGCGAGCTCCTCTCAATGGGTCGTTAAACATCTGCCGATGCACCCATCCCTAATAAGCCATTACCAAAACATGTCCTCTTCACCAAAAATGCAATTACCATATTTCCCCATAAGCCCTTAATTATGCTAATGGCCTAAAATTAAACAAATCCACAACAAGCTGATTGGGTCGGCGCATATCGATCCATTTGGAGAGTCAGCAGAAGAATTAGCGGCATGTAAACAGGTTGGGCGGAGAGAGGAAATACACAACACATTGTACACATACGCAAGATGCCATTCTCAATGAAAGGGAGCAGATGTTAAAGACCGCAGACTTCTAAGAAACCTGAACTTTAGAATAGGCTTAAGTAGAGCGCCTGTGAAGATGTTGTGGGTGGTTGCTATGCATTGCTAAAATGTTCCATGCGGTTGCTAGGTTATTCTGGGTGGTTGGTGGATTTTTCCCACACATGCCAATAGTCTCATCTCTAAAACCTTCTCCAGATATGGCTCAGGTTCTTCCACCAATGAAAGGCTTTGGGATTTTTCTTATGGCAACATGATGCAGGACTTTTTAATTAGAAACAAACCTGAAATACATATATATTAAGAATAGATATTGTTATTTTGAAGTGTCTATGCTTTACTATAGCCAGCTGTTCATTCAATGAGATGAGGGACATAAAATAAAAGAGATAAAAAAAACAAACATTTGCAACATATTAAAATACCAAAAAACCATGAAGTAGATATTGTAACAACCTATCAACAGTAGATCACAAGCAATCGCTTTGGATAACTCTACAGTATTCACTGATTACAAACCGTGAGCCTGCAGAACGTGCAATAGAAATTATACTTTTTTTAAGAAAAAAAGCATATTATTTATTCACATTTTTTTTTTTGGTTAAAGGGATAGTTCACCCAAAAATGAAAATTCTGTCATTAATTACTCACCCTCATGTCGTTCCAAACCTATAAGACCTCCGTTCATCTTCAGAACACAAATTAAAATATTTTTGATGAAATCCAAGAGCTTTCTGACTCTGCATAGACACCAATGGAACTACCACATGCAAGGCCCAGAAAGGTAGTAAGGACATCATTAAAATATTCCATGTGACATCAGTGGTTCACAAAAATACAAAACAAAAAACACTTTGATCAACAATTTCTTCTCTTCCGTGTCAGTCTTTGACGCATCTTTACGAGACTACCACGACACATGCGTGTGCATTCCTCTGCTTGCAAACAAGGTGCAGCGCACCCGGGTTCTACGTCAAAACGCCGGCTCCTGCGTCAGCAGCAACACACGCATGTGTCGTGGTACTGTTGTGAACGCGCGTCACAGACTGACAGAGAAGAAATCGTTGAATAAAGTCACTATTTTTGTTTTCTCTGCACACAAAAGGTATTCTCTTAGCTTAATAAAATTATGGTTGAACCATTGATGTCACATGGCCTATTTTAACAATGTAGTTCCATTGGTGTCTATGGAGGGTCAGAAAGCTCTCAGATTTCATCAAAAATATCTTAATTTGTGTTCCGAAGATGAACGAAGGTCTTATGGGTTTGGAACGACGTAAGGGTGAGTAATTACTGACTGAATTTTAGTTTTGAGGTGAAACGAAAGTCTTTTAAAAAAAGTATTTTTAATGCACCTAAATTATTATCATTAAAAAGTATTTTTAATGACTTAAATGCACCTAACATTGCAATTATTACCTCCTAGCTTGTAAAGACAAACGTCCTAGGAGGACATGAATGCCATCTGAATGTTGGCATGTGGTCGCATTACCACGTTTTCTGTCCCCGAATTTAAGACCTCTAAAATTATCATTTAGAATTTTTTCATTTAAGATGGGACTTTTTACAGCCTTAAATTTGATCAAAATTTAATTAAGATGTGATTGTTTAAGGCTAAGGATTGTCCAATACTTTGAGTATGAGCGATAATTAAAATAGAGTAATTTGCATTAGAAAACACAGAACTATGAGAATATTAAGTCGCCTTTCCACTATCGGGCCGAACGGTTCTAAGAACTGTCAGGTACGGTTCCAGTTGTATTTCCACGAGAGTCTGGAACGGCGTGCGGCACGATTACAAATGGTTCTCGGCCCGGTTAGACAACCGTGCTGAGCCGTGCTGGTAGAGTGCGTGTGCGTGACGTCGCCACTCTGTTGCCTGGCTACCAGTTGCTCCATAACTGGCTAAGCAGAAGTGCGTTATTTGATCAAACAGCCAAATAAACAGCTACACTACGTTCAATATAAAGAAGAAAAAAATTTATTTGCTCTTATTGATATTTGGGCATGCGCATCCCCTCAGCGTTTGTTGGTATACCCGTCGTTGCCTTCTGTTTATTTGATTTTTCACGTCAAGAGTTGTGTCCTTTTTTCTGTTATTTAACAAAGTAAATATCAGCTAAAAAAGGAGTCCCAAAAACAGAAATATGTGATCATCGTCCATATCACTGTTTACATTACACTTGCGTTACCAACTGACGCATTTGTATTACATTCCAAAGAGCTCCGTTATCAGCACCACAGTGGAAAATGAAACCGTATCCGTGCTGACTGGCCCGGATCGGCACAGAATGGAACGGTTAAGCAAAGAGAACCCATGTGTGTACGCTCCTAAAAACAAAGGTTCCAAAAGGAGGTTTTCACAGTGATGCCACAGAAGAACCATTTTAGGATCCCAAAGAACCTTTCAATGAACAGTTCTTGAAAAAACCATGTGTAGAGCATGACATACACATGCACACTGTAAACACACAGACACTGAACAAAGCAAGAAATGCCCTCAAGCCTAAACGCTGCCTTGTAAAGAAGCAGCGTCTTTCCCTCTGCAACAAAAGAGTGTGTGTGTGTGTGTGGTTGGATGACCGGCTGCCTCCTGACACCGTGGCCTCGCATGGCAACACCCTCCCAGTAACTGCATTACTAGCCCAGCCAGCTGCTCTGCTCCGTTCTGCCCCCCAACACTCAATTGGATTCAGGAATTCTACTCTTTTTCTCTCTTTGCTTTCCTTGCTGTCGGCTCTTTTCTCTCACTACCTCTGAAAGTTGCATTTGTAAATTAGAGGAATTACTTCCTGTCTGCCTGTGGCTGATAAAATAGCCCTTTCACCCCTCCCCACATACGTGCCGCCCAACAGTCGCCCTCTCTCGCTGCCAGAGCGGGAGCGCTGCAATTACAGGGCCTGATGGCCAAAATGAATCGAGCACGGCTCGCGGCACACACACTCCCTCCCTACACCGAACGGAGGAAGCGGAGTGTGGCTGAGATGGGCTAATATGAGCTCTGACTGTGAGAGGCTTCAATGTCCGGGAGCCTGATGAATTTTTCTCTCTGCAGGCCTGTGCATGATCGGATTGAGCGCTCAAACTAAGCAGGTTCTGACCGGCTCATTTTGCCAGCGTTAACCTGCTAAAGCGTGTCGTTCGCTGTCCCGCTGACACAGGCGGAATTCGATAGCAGGGCCCTGCTGGTATCCGGCAGGCCTTTGGCCCTTGCGGCGTGAGTTAATGTGCTGATCGGGGCCCCGGTCACAGCGCGCGCAGGAGTCCAGAGAGAGAGAGCTGTTACTAAACCTGCACATGCTCGGCTCCCTCGCTGACGACACGGCCTCACAGCTCTCAGCGGTCTGACAGAGCCGTGCAATCAGGAGCACGCTCCAAAAGTCACGGTCAACACGCGTGCCACTCACCTGCTGTCGAGTCTGTATGACCAACTGCAGTCATTAAATCACCATTTTAAACCAAATAACAGTGTTTCTAAAGGTAAGCAAACATTTGTGTTGCAGTATTCTCATAAAATTTTGGTTTTAGGGACCCCCCCCCCAAAAAAAACACAGGTATATACAGTGGGTACGGAAAGTATTCAGACCCCCTTAAATGTTTCACTCTTTGTTACAGAATTTTTAATGAAGATCCAGACTGCATCAGTAAGAACTTGGTCCTTTGATCACTTAATTTTACCACGGATTCGTTTACAAACAAGGCACAATTCCATGCAGGATTTTCAGACTGAAACTAAAAGACGACGCTGTGCTGACTATGTTGCTTCACACAAGAGTGAGTAACTATTTTCATTATGTGGTCACTATTGCTTTGTCTGTTAAACAGATTGTTTAATATGAGTATTTATGCGTTTTTAACCTAAATCACAGCAACATCCATCTGTGAAGGATGTAGGCTGTCAAACATACACAACTATTAGCCAGTGGACATTTACTTCCGAGTCTACAATCCGCCACGCATATTCAAAAACAGAGCGGTCTGATGAGGGGGGTCAAAACAGGACAGAAAATAGCCCATTACTTCTAAATTCTGATGTTGTTTTGTTGTAAAAAATCTTGATAACATTATAAGTGGACCTCAGAGAACAGTACAAAATAAACAAAGGCAGTTCATGACCCCTTTAAAAATATCGTCCTTAAAATTTGAAAAACTTTGTGTGTGTGTACAATGTTTCTTTTGTGCCCAGAAGTTCTAGTTTTAGAATGGTTTTATGAATAACTTTCGCTTTATATATGGTCTTATATACTATTTATTTGCAGATTTTGCTCACCTGCTTTTAAATAAACATCACATTGGTCATGTTTCTCTGGTGTGACTTTACTTGTCAAGTATTTTCAGTTGACTATTGTGAGTGCTTCAATTCTAAATCTCCATCATACATTTCTTTGTCCAGTTTTACTGGATGAATGTAGCCTTCCATGGCATATTTAAGACCATTTCAGTGACTAGATATTAGGGCTGGGAGACAAGGCCAAGTAAACATATCTAATAATCTCTGTATTTTTTGGCTAAATTGCGATATACAGTATATATCTTACATTCTTTTTATTTGGATTAAAAAAAAATTGTATTTATATAAAAAAAATCTATATATATATATTTTTTTTTAAAGATTGCAAATAAGGGTTAAAATGACATTACATTCTAACATTTTAACATTACAATCTAAAAACAAAAATAATGCTTTTTAAAGCATAAGTTCAGGACAAACTGGATTGTGCACTTTCCCTGCAGCAGCAGCTAACTCAGTGTCCTCCGTTTTTTTGTCAAATGCCCTTGTATCAATCAAACTACTTTATATCAATATAAACAGTATTGCCTTATTCCATATCATTTACTGTATATAAAATATATTGATATATCATACAAGCTCGATATCCTGCCCAGCCTTACTAGATATGATTACTAGATATATAAATGCACTCAATTTTACTGCTTCTCTCTTACTGTGTGACAGTGGCAGAAGAAGGGCTAATAGCAGAAAGCTTTATAGCGATAGCAACAGTAACTAAAAGGGTGGGTTTAACATAAGGTCATTTTAAAACTGACCTTTTTTCTTTCGCATTTCCTCTCTGAATGTAAAGTGACTGGAAAGCCTGCTCTCCTGACAAAGCAGTGGCATTTTGTTCAACTTCTTTAAAAATGATAAATATGACTCATAAACATGACTTTTTAAGACAACTTTTCACCAGTTTCAATCAGTAAACCACCCATCTAAAACCAGACATTTTTGTTTAATGTGTATAGCTCTTGTCAAGCAGGAAATGAGGTGCTTGAAACTACCTTTTTGGTGATGGAGTCATCTGAGTCAGAAGGCATGCGAGTCGACACATGGAAGATGACCTCCACGTTGGAGGTAGCGTAATATGGTGCCGTGCTACCTGTGCTGCCGTTTCTCTGCAAACCACCCATAAACCCACAGTGAGTGGCCAGATTCACCTGAAAGAGAGTGAGAAACTTCCTGATGCTCTGATAGTCCCAGAACATGACATCTGCTCACTACAGACTCATTAAGTGGATTTGATGTGTTATTTCACCTCCCATCCCAGCCCAGAGACAAAGTCCTCATAGGCCTGACTGCCCTCTGTGTTGGACAGAATGGAGTATTTGTCCTCCTGGCCTTCTCCAATGTAGAACACGGCAATCTTGTGCGTCTCTCGACTGGAAGCAAAAACACACAAGAAGAACTGACCTCATGCTAAACATCAAGACATTTGAGGTATCACCATATTTGATGTGGTATGTGTATGTAATCAAAACAGAGATCTAATCTCAAAGTCGAAATGGGATGCATCTGAGAAAAATTTGAAATGCCATAGCAAAAGGGTCTGAATACTGATGCCATGTAATAGTTACGTTTTTTTCTTTTGAATGAATTTGCTAAATTTTCACAAATTTGGTTTTGCTTTGTCATTACGGGGTATGGAGTTTAGATCAGTGTTATTTTAGTATAATTGAAATACTATTAGTATACTGAGATACTACATAAGCATTTCAATCATGACAACTCTCGGAACATTTTAGCATGGTGATGGATATGACAATGTTAATGTATTTGGTCTTGGCGGAACAGATCTGCTACGTTGCTGCTGCTGTTGGTTACTGCTGTAGTTGTAGATTATTGCTGCTGCTGCAAGCAAGTACAGGAACTTGCTACTGCCAATGCATATGGCAATACAGTGCTGTGAGTATTTAAGCCGTGCTGCTGCTGCACAAATAGCAGATCTATACAGGTGGAGCTGGGGAAGGTGGAGGATTTCAGAGAAACTCTGAAAGCGCGTGGCAGGAATCTCAAGTGAATACTAGCCAGCCAAATAAATGCAAGGAAGTAAGCTCATTGGCTGCATATGCAGCATGAACCAATCAGCTTGTGCCAAGTCGTTTAACTCTCTGAATATCATCAGTTACGTTAACACCCCGTCAGAATGCGCCATCTAGAGTTTCATGACTGAACTATATATATTTTTGTTAATATCTTGAATGTTTTATTTTTTCATTTAAAAAAATTAAATAAATAAAAAATCACTTTTAATAATTTTTTTGCAATTTTCTTAGATTTTTAAAAAATACGTCTTTATAGTTTTTTTGTTTTAGTTATTTACATTTAATTATTTTTTATAAAAAAAATTCACATTGTTGCATATATAAATACAATATATTTGCTTCATATTTTCAACTCTAAAATGTGTAAACAAATTGAGAAACGTAAAAAGAGTCTAAATTATCTTGATTTCTGGGTGTCCCCCTTTTTGTTAAAAGACATAGTGGTACGAGAGTTAAGCACAAAATATGGAACAGAGTTAAATATGATGTTTTGGTTAGTTAATAATTAATAACAAATACTTTTAACCCTCAGCTAATAATCCTCTCTCTAAAGAACAGTTGTGATTTCTTTAAAACATGTAGTTAAGTAATAGGATGACCTCTGTTGTGCTCATGAAATCATATTTAATTACATGGCGAAGGGCGAGGTGCTATCAGACTACATAGTGTATAAGTGCATAGCGCGTCATTTGGGATGCAGTTATTGTTTTGTCATCAAAACACGCTTTATTAAATTACTTTTTGCAATAAAAAAAAATGGTATAACTTCAAAGCTATTTGCTAATAAATCAAATCAAGGTATGCAGTGTGTATGTGTAAGGTGTGTGTGTCTCTTTGAGCAGTGTTGCTAAAGAAGCGTAATTCTCGTGCAGTGTGAAGTTTGGCATGCTCAGTCAGCGGTTGCCATGAGTGGGCCGGATATGCATGCGGAGGGTAACGGTGGCCTGATCCTGGGGGTATTCTTTAATAAGCCTCTGTAATTAGCCACTCTGAGCGCCTATTGATCGCTGTTGGCTGAGAAGTGTGGAGCTGTGATCAGCCAGACATGGGCAGGATTAGGCCATGAGGAGCGGAGTATCTGAGAGTGGTCTTAAGACATGTCTCCTTAATAGTGCTTTTAAAGGATTTAGCCTCTCTCTGTAGACTGGCATTAGGCTGCATGACTGAGCTCTCCAAATGCATGCTGTTGTTTGCTGCTGATTTTTAGTGTTAAGTGCCGAGGAGTCAGACAGAAGGTTACGAATATGTTTTCATGTTGCTAATTTACTTGGTGTGTGATTATGTGTATGAAACTTCAAGGCACGGGCATCAGATGTTGTGGTCTTCTGAAACGAGTCTCACCACTGCCTCGAGTCTAAATTCTTCAGCTCTCTCAAGAGCTTAGAGTTCTTCTTTAGAAGATGAAAGCTTTTTCTATGAAGAGAAATAGAAATGGAACACTCATGAAAACCAGAAAAAACTTTCCAAAAGAGAAATGCTGAGACACAGGCAAAATCCCTCATTTTGTACATTTTTTTTTTTACTAATGTTAAAATATTTTCTTCTATTTCAGGTTCAACCAAAGTATAACCAAGTACTGTAAGCAATCTGTAGGCTTACTTCTCTGAAGATCGTAAACACTGACACCACAGCATTATAACACTGCGCGTGATTAAAAATTTAAATTCCATAAAAAAATAAACAAACAAAAAATATGTAGAACCCATGCAATTATATTTAAACATTTTGTGGCATGTTCATATATTCTGATTTGCAAAGAGGCCCTCAAGTAAAAAAGGGAAAATGTGTGTAACGTCCAAGCTGCTCTTTTCCATTCAGAACAAAAAAAGGCACCACAAAAATAGATTTATGGAAAGCATATTATTTAACCATTGCTTGAACTGTCAGAGCTCTTCCTCTCTCAAACATAACTATAGTAATTTAAGTATATCATCCAAAAATCATTAAAAAAATTTACACAAACATGCAACTTTAATGTGAATAATGTAAAAACAAGGATCAGTGGAGACAGGCCCATTCTGTAAATGGAAAATTTCTGACAAAAATCACTTGATAGGTTCAACAAGCAAATCATGTCAGGACATAACATGATTTTATCTTAATCTTTGTCTTAATTCATTGTTTAATTTAATGAAACACACTTTTATTATGTGGAAAGACAACAATGGCAAAAACAAAAGATGTGGGATTTTAGAAATTGTCCACTTGTCCTCAAGCTTAGCCCTATCAAAGAGAAGGAAATCAACCTGTTTAACAATTATAAATACTTGAGAGACTGTTGTTCGTGATTATTTACATATTAAAGGAACACAGACATTATTTGTTTGGCTCAAAATTGATCTACAGAAGATGTTTGTAGAAAAACTAGGTTTTATAGAGTTTTCTTGATTTTTTTGAGTCGTTGTAATAAAAAAAAAAAGTCAAACTATCAGATGAAACAAGCAGAGGTAGTATCTATCTACAAGAAGAAATGTTTCTGGAGCAGAAATTCAGAATTATTAGAATTATTTGTAATATAGTAAGTAAAAGCTGCTGAAATTTCAGCTTGAGGAATACATTATTTCTACTATTTTTACTATACTTTTGTTTTAAATATTCAAATAGAAAACAGTTATTTGGTATTGTAATACTATTTCACAATACTGCCATTTTTTACTGTACTGTATCACTACACTGTACTTTTACTGTTGTACTATCATGATTAAATAAATGCAGCCTTTCAATATGTATATTAGTAGCTATGTGACTGTGATTGTAGTCTTGTTAAAATCAAAATGCATGATTTACCTATTTATGTTACCTTTCTATAAAACAAAATTTCAGATATTCACAGAAAGTCTTCTTCTCCACCATAGCTCTCAAATCTCATTCACACACATTCACATTTTGCTTTAGGAATGGTCTCAAGTCTCGTAAGAACCAATGTGTAATGATGTGGAAAAGAGCAGCTTTGCAATTGGGTGACTGCATTTTCATCTTGGGATGTGCTATTCATTTAAGAATGTTTTCCAGTAATTTTCATGAAATACTGTACCTGCGATCCCATGAGTTCATGCCGAGGTCGTTGAGGAGAAGTCTGCAGAGGTAAAAAGCAGATTTAGGCTCGTGGTGCGTGGGCTCTCTCTGTCTCTCTGCTCTGATGCTGGGGTCTTCGGTCTGTAGCCGGGCCAGCTCCTCGTCCTCCTGCTTGGCCTGTCTGTGGATGGCATCCATGATGAGCCCTTCCATCTCAGGGTTCATGCCGATGGGTGGAGAGGGCGGCTGGGTGAGCCTCAGCTGGGGCTGCGGCAGGCACTCGGGGCTGCTGTGGCCAAGGTCTTCCAGAAGCTGGTCCAACACATCCACGCCATCTTCCACTTCCAGCTCAGAGGAGCATTTACTGGAGCGCATGGAGCCCTGCTTTTCAGAGCGAGCGCCGTCGTGAGACGACTGATCTCTGCTGCCACCCAAACTCAAGCCAGTTCCGTCCAAAGTGCGGAACAGAACACCGCCGTCCCACGAGTACTTTCCCGAGATGTCCCTGATGATGACGCGGACCTCAGAAGAATGATCCCTCGGGTTGGCCGTGCTGGAACTGTCAGAGGGGATCTGCAGGTATGAGACTAGTGTGCTGTCACTGAAGACGAAGAGCTGCAGATTGGGGCTTTTGAAGACTTCAGAGGAGAGCTCGGAGGACTCTACGTAGGGGTTGTCGTGGTTCTCACTGACCAGGCTGTTTAAGAGAGCGGGGCCGCCACTGAGAGGATGGTGGCCCAAATGATTGACCAGGTGTGTCATTACCATCCGAGCAGTCAGAGGAATCAGCTCTAGGCTTCTCCTTTTCTTTTCTGGGATACGAAACAACACAAGTTCAGTCAATTAGAAAACATACAGCTTGCAGGTATACACAAAGGATTAGTTCACCCAAAAATCACAATTCCAGGGGTTAAAGCCGGGAGTGGGGCGGGGGGCAGCATGCATGACTGTGGCAACTTTGGGGGAAGTCGTGGCCTAATGGTTAGAGAGTCGGACTCGTAACCCAAAGGTTGTGGGGTTTGAGTCTCGTACCGGCAGGGATTGTAGGTGGGGGGAGTGAATGTACAGGCAACGAAACCCCAACTGCTCCCCGGGCACCGCAGCAGAAAAAAAAAATTTGTCTGCCCACTGCTCCGGGTGTGTGTGTGTGTTCACTGCAGTGTGTGTGCACTTTGGATGGGATAAATGCAGAGCACTAATTCCGAGTATGGGTCACCATACTTGGCCACGTCACTTCACTTAAACATTTGAAAGGATACGATGTTCTAGGATACTATGGCAAAGTTATTGCTTTCCTTATTCAAACCGATTTTTTTTTAATTAATATATAGTTGAGCTGAAGAATGAAAGCTATATCATACACTTGGAAAATGATGAGCTATATCACCGCTTATCGACACTAGGGGTGTGACAATAAACTTAGCTCACGATATGAGACAAGATACAGAAACTTGGTTCACTACAACAAGAAATTAAGAAATTTTCAATGACAAAATATATGTCTTTTAATAACAAAAAGTAAAACAATGCAGTTGTATTTTGAAATATTTTAAGTAATCTAGGGCTGTAAATAATGATTATTTTGGTAATTGAGTAATCTGATATTCTTTAGTAACACAAATAGACCTAAGTGAAAACCAGGAGTTGGACTATTTATATATGAACTAACGGATGCAATAATAATGGGCTCAAATAAAATATCAAAACCAAGTAATTACATGGTTTTATTGAACAACACTGTTCAAATACATAATGTAATATGCCAATGCATAATATGAACACAACCAACTTAAGTACGTTATGTATTATAACAAATACCTGCAAAGGGCGCCAACAGCCTGGTGACGTTTCACTTTACAGCGTGATTAAACGATGTTTAAATCCATTAAATTTTAATATTTGGCCACATGCAAACTCAGAAACTTTTATTTTGAAATTGCGATGTACAATAAATGGCATATTTAGAAATAGATTGATGTATTCTCCTGAGTTGGCAAAGGTTTATAAATGATTTACGTTACAAATCTAGTGAGATAATGCACACACAATTCAAATTAAATTACCATTAAGAGACCTTTTCAAAAATCCCAGTAAATTTGTTCTGGGAATCATATCGTTCTTATGGAGATGACATGAATACTCTAAACGCGGTTTTCAAAGCTCCATTCATCAGGGCTGCGTCTCTGCAATTGGATACTATAGGTGCGTTCACGCCATATCGGAATTCCCGTAATTACAATATTCCAACTTGTAAAAAGCTCCGTGAACAGCTCCGAGAGGAACGTCACGTGTTGTCATCTCAAAATTACGGTAATTACGATAAGGCGTGAACACAGTATATTATGCGTGTCTCGTGTTTATAAGAGCAAAACATTCTGATTGGCTAGTAATGTTAGTTTGGTTGAGAGTGAAAGCTGTGCTCCTCTCATACCATTGGTAGGCAAACTCAATGACTCGAAAGGGATATCAACAAGTTTTTTTAAATGTAGGATTATTTTTATTTCCGCAGCCAAACGCTGCACGCCGGAGATCCGGTGTAGTGCCGAATTCAGACCCCCGCCAGATTATTACGCCCCTAGTATTGGTAGGTTTAGGGTTAGGATTAGGGGTGGGGTTATGATTAGGCAATCAGGTAGCGATTTCAATGAGGGGGGTAATAATTTGGCAGGGAGTCGAAAATGGGCACAACACCGGCATGGTGCCGGAGAACTTTAAACCCTGCAATTCTGTCATCAATTTATTTAATCTCTTTATTTATTTTAAAAGGGACAAAGTACAGAAATTAACATTCAAATAAACACAAATGTATCCGAGAAATGTAGCGTAAAAAACAAAACAAAAATTAGAGAAAGAGAGAGAGTGAATAAGGGTACAATACAGAAAACAACCCATGCAGCTCAATTAAATACAAATACGCAGCACATAATACACAAATATAATAAAAGTTTCATATTAATATAGTCTTGTTATGGATGTAGAAAACAACTGAGTATAAAGAAGCCAATTCCTTAAATTCTATTTAAATGAGTAATAGGATGTACATTCTGTATGTATAACTACTCTCATGTCATTACAAATCAGACATTGGTTCATCTTCAAAACACAAATGCATATCTGTGAAGGAGTGATGGATTTATGGAGTTCCTCCATTAAAAGTTCATGTAGCCAAAACTTTGATGGTTTACAAAAGTCAAACATTGTACTGTAAACATAATCCATTTGAATGGAAGAGTTTAATCTAAGCCTTCTGAAGAGACACAATAGTTTTATATGAAAAACATAGGCTTTTATTCACATATAAACACTGATCGATGCACATACATACAACACATGAAATTTGGTAAACAGAAGCTCAACCATACTTGGATAGGTAGTGGGATATTGCTTATGAGTTGCTCTTTGGCTGAGGCTGTTTTTTTTTGTGTTTTTTTTCGAACACAGAGATATAAAAGGCTTGTCAATGGATGGAGATGTTTGCGTTGCAAAAGCCAGCATTCTTTTTCTTCCTCTACTCCATTGATATAAATGTACTGTCATAAAAAGCATCCCTGTTGAAAGAGGAAAGAACAACCCCCCACAGTCCACAGCCCAACCCCACCAAAAACAGGTGACATCTGATGACATGCCAAGGTAGAAAACACACAAGAAATATTGCCTAATGGATAAAGCAAGGTTGGAGAAGGAAAAAATGATTTCTTTAATAATTGGCATAAATGGGCTTGCTTTGAGTGGATGAGGGAACTAATGCACACCTCTTTAAATTTCTATTTCATTTCACATTGTTTTTTTTTCGAACACAGAGATATAAAAGGCTTGTCAATGGATGGAGATGTTTGCGTTGCAAAAGCCAGCATTCTTTTTCTTCCTCTACTCCATAGATATAAATGTACTGTCATAAAAAGCATCCCTGTTGAAAGAGGAAAGAACAACCCCCCACAGCCCACAGCCCAACCCCACCAAAAACAGGTGACATCTGATGACATGCCAAGGTAGAAAACACACAAGAAATATTGCCTAATGGATAAAGCAAGGTTGGAGAAGGAAAAAATGATTTCTTTAATAATTGGCATAAATGGGCTTGCTTTGAGTGGATGAGGGAACTAATGCACACCTCTTTAAATTTCTATTTCATTTCACATTGTGCTACATTTGCTCTAATATGATTCATGAGAGCTCAGGATAAACTCACAGGACAAAATAAAAATGTTCCTTTTTTTCTTTTCAAGGGAGATGCAGCAGTTCCACAATTATTGCAGAAAAATTTGGCACAGTAAATTTAGTCAAACTTGCCCTTATATTATAGACATTAAAGAGTGATTTATGTTGATGTCAAGCAAAAATTCTTACATTTAATGAGGTTTCATGACAAAAATAAAAATGAAATAAAAATGAATACTTAAGGTTATGAAATATAGATAAACTCACTATATATATAAATACATATTTGGAACCATTAGTATTAGTATTTTACAAATCAACTTAAAAAAGGCAATAAATACATAAATAAATAACATAATTTAAACTACCCCCCCTCCCCCCAAAATTGACGGGAGAAGGGTTAAAAGTGCAAAATGATGCAAATATTGTTAATGGTCTTAAAAACAGGCCCTTTATGTTTTCTTTTGATTTTGGGGTGAAATATGACCTGGGACAGTTCATGACAGATTAGTCATGACATTTCCCTAGGCACGCTGTAGACAACAACATAGCACAATTGCAGTAAGATTAATTTCAGTCTTTATGTTACTCCTAAAAACAGAAAACAACAAGTCCTTACCTTCAGCCACTGTGAGGAGATTTCCAAAGTCTCCCATAACATTGTGGATGGGTGGTGGTTCAAAGCTCTTGACATTGCCTAAAGTAAGGAAGGGTTCATAGTCTGTCGACAGATCAGCAAGGCTGAGGAGGTAGTGGCTCTGTTGAGTGTGCAGGTTAGACCCTGATACACAAGTGTGCAGCACCTAAGACAGCAGAACAGTGAATTAAGTACACCGGTAATACACTACAAAAAGAATGACTAAAGAAAAAAAAAAGATTTTTGGGCCTAATACAGAACCCTGGGGGACACCTTTGGAAAAAAGGGAGATCATTTATTTAATAATGAGCTGCATTCTTTGTTGTTCTAGACTGAATTACAAATACAAAATGTAATGCATAAGATACTAATGGCATTGTTTAGATGTTAATGCATTTTGAAAGCCTAATGAGAATGCGTCAAATAGCGAGCGCTGTTAGGATCAACAACTCACAAATTACTTCAGCCATGAAGACGCTCTTCTTGGCACTCCACTGAGATGCATTAAAAATAAATCTGTAATAGATTGAAACATTGTTGCTACACCCAGATGGAGTGGTTGAGCGCTACAGGGCCGCCATATGGAGATGGGACGATATTTACAATGCTAAGCCAGGAAACCCAGCGAGAGGGGCTTTATGGGCTAATAATCTATTTCTCCAGTGATATGGGAGTGTATCGATGTGCAAAAACAGATGGCCATGGCTCTATTGGCTGGAGAAGATAAGACACAGTCCAGCACAGTTTATCATAGTGCCTGAACAGGTTTACTCTGTTTGATTTAATTAAGGCTTTATCCCTTGGCTCATTCTCGAACACCGCACACTCACGCAGCAAACAACCACCCTGTAAGCTACATAAACACCATCAGATATAAATTCATGTTGTAAAAATACCTAAAAATAAAACCACAGAACTTTAATTTTGCCATATAATCACCACCATAGAGCCATTAGTGCCATCTGGCTCGAATGGAAACTGCTGATAAATCAGAGGTACAGGTCATTCAAAGGTGTGATGGATCATCTCTCAATGTAAATCAGTAACAGACCATCTTACAATGGACTTCAGTCAGGCCATATTTACTTGAGCCATAAACTGACTGCTTTACCTCTTAGGAAACAAACTGGCACAATATAAAGCAGTCATATTGTGACAAGAAGAGAGAAAAACAAAACAAATTCAGGAAAATTCATCACTTTACTTAAGCGTTAAACCACATTTGCCGGCTCTAAAGATTCAGAGCGATTTTCATTAGTCTATAAATGTAGTAAGTGGCACTTCTCAAACTGTGCTGCAAAAATTAACCAAGACTCCATAACATTAAAGAACAGTCATTACCAATTATTATTTGAGTAGTACTATAGGTTTGAGATGCTAATCATTATTTCTTGCATTTAACTGAGACACGTCACTCGAATGTACGAGTACTGGTGTGCTGTCTTGGCGAGGGTTACATAAATGTGCTCGTATTAGACGCTATTCAGCTCTGACAAATGTGAGATTAAAGTAATCCCACTGAGCATATAATAACTAGCGGAAAATGATTAACAGTCAAATGAGTGCAGAGGAAAACAAAGGACATTTATTCTTCCCTTTGCCCCTTTGCAGCAGGTGCATTTTCTCTCATATGATGATGAACTGAATTCTTGAGTTCAGCATTCATTGGTGAGCTTATCAATCCAACAATGGGACATTTAAATAATTTGCTATTGTGCTTTATAATATACACTACTGTTTAAAAATGTAAAATTTTTTATAAATTTTTTTTAACAAAAATGTCAGTAATTTGTCACGTCAATACATTTATAATGTAACAAAAGCTTTCTATTTCAAATAAATGCTGTTCCCTTTCAGTCGGTCACTCTCGACGTCACGTTGGTGACCGATGAATTGGGGGATCTCACTTATGGCGCTTTTCCACTGCATGGTACGGCACGGTATGGTTCACTTTTGGGGGGTTTTCCACTGGGTACAGTACCTGGTACTTTTTTTAGTACCACCTCGGTTGAGGTTCTAAGTGAACCATACTGTTACCAAATCGTGACGTGTAAACTCTGCTGATCCCGGATTGGCCGGAGAGAATCGTCACTACCTGTGTCACTGAACTTGTGACACAAACACAACAGAACCGCTAGATTTAAATCAGCACAGCCAGCGAAGGATCGAACGCAACCGTTTTTAACGAGCACAAAAAGTGGTTGTTTCGTGGTCTGTTGAGGAAGTACAGACGTTCCTCTCATTGATAGCAGAGGAGCGGATCCAGCGAGAGCTTGATGGGGTGACGTGGAATGAAAAAGTTTTTCATGAGTCACGGCAGTAGAGGCTGCGCAACTAACGACATGTGAATAATCCCGTCCACTCTAATGCGATACTAAACTGCAGTGGAAACGCAAACCGAGCCGAGCCTTGCTGTACTGAGCCGTGCCGAGCCGAGTCATACCACGTAGTGGAAAAGCGCCATTAGAGAGCAATCTACTTCAAGTGTAAACTAAACAAGCCAATGGACATTGGCATGCGATGATTGCATCCAGCTGCCACTGATCACAGCGTGAGCATAAAAAGGCAGCAGGTGCAATGCATACCAGCTTTTCGCTTCGGAGCCGAGCAATCACATAATTTTGCTCCTGACTACTCTACACAGAGAAGAAGG
This sequence comes from Sinocyclocheilus grahami, assembly GCF_001515645.1. NCBI lineage: Eukaryota > Metazoa > Chordata > Actinopteri > Cypriniformes > Cyprinidae > Sinocyclocheilus > Sinocyclocheilus grahami. Next base: position 775,346 of record NW_015505825.1, read on the forward strand.
CTGAACGAGTTCAGCGAGCTCTTTGAGAGCTCTTCATGTTGGTGGTACGGCGTTTCAATGGTGGTGGTTTCCCGTGCCGAGTGGGTTGCACACATCAGGCTGCACATGTTGGTGGTACGGCGCTTCAATGGTGGTGGTTTCCCGTGTCGAGTGGGTTGCACACATCAGGCTGCACTACCCCGTTTGTGTTGCAGGCGGCCATCTTCCCTGTGCGCTTCAGCACGCTAAGAGCTTTTTCCCTAAAAGAGCATTCACAAGTGCGTCTTTTTAAAGACGACGTTGCATCTGGCACACTCAACGTTACGTCTTTGTAAAGATGATGTGGGTTTTGCTACAGACAACGTATAACCCGGGCGTTTCTGGATGCGGTCATTACCTGGTGCTGGGTGATGGTCACGATCGCTGCCTCATGTGCCTGGGCATTTAGCATGCTGAGGTGGCGTTTGTGGATGAGTCATGTTCTCATTGCGGGAAGATGACCATCTCGGAGTAGCGGGCCAAGCTCTGTTACCTCAAAGGGGCAGAGCTTCGTTGCCTCTGCCTCGATCTAGTTCTCGTCATGGCAGCAGTCAGGTGAGGGCTACTTCAGGCAGTAGCACGGGCGGTCTGAGGGAACAGTGGTGGCAAACCCTCCAGGGAACCAACCCTCGGGGGACCATCGCTCCTCTTGCACTCTGCAACCAGTTGAGCTGCCAATGGAACATGCTGGGCCCTCTACAAGGAGTGTACCAGCAGTATCCTTTGGCACTCCTTCCCACGAACGGATGTCGATTGCTGCATTGGAGGGTGAGCCGGAGCATTCTGGAGAGGAAGATTCGGCTGCGCTGCTGCCTCCAGAACTATAGCAATGCCTGAATCAGATCCGGAAATAACGGTTATGCTGTCCCAGGCCGCCGTGAGGGTAGGGCTTGAGTGGAAAATTCCACCCGGCAGGGCAAATTGTGCCTCCCCTCCCGGGTCTGTAGGTACTCATCTGGTTTGTCCGGTGATGCTTATGTGGAGAAGCTGCCTCTGAGCGACGAAGGTCACCGCAAGTCCTCTGGGTCATGTGATCAGAATCAGAATCAGAATCAGAATCAGAATGAGCTTTATTGCCAGGTATGTTTACACATACGAGGAATTTGTTTTCGTGACAGAAGCTTCCACAGTGTAACAGAATGACAGTGACAGAACAAAAAACACAGATAATAAAATAAAAATAGAACAAGTAGATAAGGAATAAAAACATATAATTGACAATTGTGTGTGCAGGTATATTACAAGGTATATATATATATATATATATTTTTTTTTTAAACAAAAAAACCTTGCTACGTATACTGTTAGGTGAAGCCCCGCCCACGAAGCCCGCCAATCCATAATTTTTTGGGGGAATTTTTATTTATTTATTTTTAAAAAGTATCGGTTAAGGCACCATTTAGGCACCGGTATCGAATTTTAAAAGTATCGATTTGGCACCGGTATCGAAAAAAAACAAAAAACGATACCCAAGCCTACTCATAATTCAGCTTTACCATCAC
>NW_015505825.1:777593-778839 GCF_001515645.1 Sinocyclocheilus grahami
AAAAAACGATACCCAAGCCTACTCATAATTCAGCTTTACCATCACAGGAATAAGTTCCATTTTAAAATATAACACAATAGAAAACAGTCACTGCAAATTGCAATAATATTTCACAATTATACTGTATTTTTGATCAAATAAACACAGTCTTTTTTGAGCATTAGAGATGTCTTTCCCAAAAAAATTTATAAAAATCAAATACAAATTCCACTTTGAAAATGATCAGAGAAAACAACTAGAAAGTTTTTAATTAAAATGTATAATTTAATTTGATTGATTTATTTTTATTTTATTAAAACTATCACTTCCCCTAAAACCACTTGTCATCAGATCATAACTCATAGTTCATATAGATTATAGTTATAGTTCATAGTTAAAAAAAAAAACAATCATAAACATATAATAGTAGTGGTGATAAATCAGATGGCATTTTTGGCATGATGTTGTAAAAATGACACTGAAAATAGTATATTCACAACATTAATTAAAACATATAGCATTTGTGTCATTTCTATTTCTAAGTTTGTTATTTTTTTTATTATTTAGAGAAACTCATTGCTGAGTATATTCCAGGTTAATGAATTGTGTCTACTGCTCTACACACAATTCTCTCTTGCTCTGGGCTCATGTGGAATCTAAAGTGTGAGAGAGAGTGTTTTCTCAGAATAACAGAAGAGAGGCAGCCACACATAAACTCCCAACAGTTCAGCACATGCTTTTAGAGATGGAAACCTTGTTCCTCTCCTGAAGCTTAATTTTGGCCTGACCTGCTTTGAGTCAACATGAACAGGATGTGATTACTGCTGCAAAAGAAAGGGAACGAGAACACTCAAGATGGAAATTGTCATTTGAAAATGAGTTGTTTCAAATGACTCAACTGCATTCCAGATAATCTTTCCAACAATACTGAAATTTAACAATAATAGAGTATTTACTAACAATTTGGAATTTGTATGTAATAAATAGATTTTTGATAACTGTTATGATTTACTGAAGTAATTGTCTAAAATAAAACATTAATCACTGCACTTACAGTTAAACAAAATTATGTGTGTGTATGCGCGCGCACGTGTGTGTATGTATGTATATACCTATATACATATTTGGTAGCGCTGGGGGCTGGTGTGTGTTTGGTGTTTTGTGACTTTTCTTACTAAATACACAAAAAAGTGCAAAACTTTGCCAGAATTTTATTTCTTGGTGATTTGATATTTTATAATAATGAATTTATAATTTCAAAATATAA